>NW_028258173.1:11803178-12103708 GCF_053883595.1 Heterocephalus glaber | reverse complement strand
GTAGATGGGAAGACCAGGTTTGCTGAAATGAATTGAAGTGAAGATCATTATAAGTGAAGAGATAAACTATGAGAATTCTTAAGTCTTCATTTGTTGATCTGTTCTGCCTAGCCTATTTCCAAAAATGTATGAGACCATTTACCAAAAAAAGACATAAAGTCATAAACATAGCAAAATATTGATTAAACAATTAGACAACTAAAACAATCCATAGAATGAATTAGTCTTACCATTACAGTTGGGGTTTTACTGGGATCCACACCCACTCCTGAGCTGTCTTTCTTTTCCTTTCGTTGTGGTAAAAATCATACAACATAAAATTTACCATTGTTACTATTTTGAAGTATATAGTGGTGTTAACTAGGGTATACTATTGTATAACAAACGTCTACAAGTTTTCATCTCATAAAACTGAAACTCTATACTTATTGAACAATAATTCCCCTTTTTCCTACCACTAGTTCATGGAAACCACCATTCTACTTTCTGTTTCTGAAGAGTTCAACTATTTTAGTGATCTCACAGAAATGCAATCATGCAGTACTAATCTTTTTGTGACTAGCTTATTTCATTAGTGTAATGTTTTCAAGGCTCATTCATGTTGCAGCATATGATAGGATTTCCTTTTGTTAAAAGATTGAATAACAGTCCACTGTAGGCAAACACCTTTTAAAAAAATTTATTAGTACATATTTGTCATACACAGTAATTTCATTCATCATAGGGAATTTGTACCTGTACATATTATGTCTTAAATCTTCTTTTATTCCCATTCCCCTCCCCTCCCTTCAACTCTGCCTTCCCTTCCCGTTTACAAAAGCTTTGTTTCCATTTTCCCTTTCTTTTTTTCAATCCCTTTCCCCTTCCCTTCCCCCCTCCTTCCTTTGTCTTCCTTCCCATTTGAACATTTTCTTCCTGTTTGCCAATATCTAGCTGCTGTTTTGCTCCTTATTTACCCTTTAGGTTTCTCACACAAGAGAAACAATGCAGTATTTAAACTTCCGGTTTGATTTATCTCACTTAAAATTATGGTCTCTAGATGCATTTATTTATCTAAAAATGACTCATATTTTCTTTTTTTAAGTTTAAGAAATTTTATTTTATACTATTCTTCCTTTCGAGCCCCCTCCCCTCCCAATGCACAAAAGCTTTGTTTGCATTTTTCCTTCTATTTTCACTTTGTTTTTGGTCTCCTCCTTTTCTTCCTCGCTCCTCCCTTGTTCTCCTTCCCATTTGAACATTTTCTTCCCATTTCCCAACATCTATTATATATTTTAGTCCTTATTTCCACCTTTGGTTTCTCACACCAGAGAAACAATGCAGTATTTAAACATGTGTGACTGATTTATTTCACTTAAGAGTATGGATTCAAGGTCCATTCATTAATCTGTAAAAGTCTGAAGCTCATCCTTCTTTATGGCAGAGTAGTATTCCATTGTATAAAAAAATCCCACATCTACTTTTCAGTTGATGGACATTTGGACTGTTTCCAAGATTTGGCTATTACAAACTGTGCTGCTATAAACATAGATGTGCATGTAGCAGTGTGGTATGATGGTTTTAATTCTTTGGGGAAGATACCAAGAAGAGGAATAGCTGGGTCAAATGGAGCCTCTAGTTTTAGTTTTTTGAGAAATCTCCACACTGACTTCCACAGGGGTTGCATCAGTCTACTCTCTCACCAACACTGGAGCAGGGTTCCTTTTTCCTCATAGCCCCTCCAGCATTTGTTATTGGTTGATTTCTTGATAGCAGCCATTCTTTCTAGGTAGCAGCCATTATTTCAGCCATTATTTCTAGGAATCTCAGTGTTGTTTTCATTTGCATTTCACAATTGACCAGTGATGTTGAACGTCTTTTTATATGTTTATTTGCCGTTTCTAATTCTTCATCTGAGAAGTGTCTTTTCACTTCTTTTTTTTTTTTTTTTGGTTCTGGGGATCGAACTCAGGTCCTCGCGCTTGTGAGGCAGGCGGTGGTACCACTGAGCTAAATCCCCGGCCCATCTTTTCATTTCTTATGCCCAATTTTGGATTGGATCTTTAAATTTGAGGGATCTGATTTTTTTGAGTTCTTTATATAGTCTAGATAATAGTCTTTATCTGATGAATAGCTGGTAAAAAAGTTTTCCACATTGTGGGTTGTCTCTTCACTTTGTTGGTGGTTTATCTTGTGGTGCAAAAGTTTTTAAATAAGATGAGGTCCTAGTTGCTGATTCTTTGTAGTATTTCCTGTGTAATTTGGGTTTTGTTCATGAAGTCTGCCTACTCCTATGTCCTCAAGCATTCTACCTATTCTCTCCTCCAGCAGATTTAGTGTTTCTGTTGTAATATTTAGATCTTTGATTGATTTTGATTCTAGGTTAGTGCATGCTGAAAGATATGTCTAGTCTCAATCTTTGGCATACGGAAAGCCAGTTTTTCCAACACCATTTATTAAAGAGGCTGTCTTTCTTCTGGTGAAGGTCTTTGGCTCCTCTGTCAAAGATAAGGTGGCTGAGTATGTCTGGAGTTGTTTCTGCATCTTCTAGTCTGTCCCATTGATCCTCAGGTCTGTTCTTTTGCCAGTACCATGCTGTTTTTATTATAATTTAAAGTCAAGGATTACAGTATAATTTAAAGTCAGGGATTGTGATACCCCCTTCCTTGCCTTTGTTGTCTAGAATTGCCTTTGCTATTCTAGGTCTTTTCTGGTTCCAAATGAATTTTAGGATTTTTTTTTCCTAATTCTGTGAGATATGTCATTGGAATTTTGATTCGATTACATTACATCTGTATAATGATTTTGGAACTATGGCCGTTTTTCACTGCAATTGGTTCTTCCTATCCAAGGATAAGGAATATCTTTTCATTTTCTGATATGCTCTTCAATCTCCTTTTTCAGAGTACTGCAGTTTTCAATGCAGAGGTTTTTACTTTCTTCATTAGATTGATTCCTAGGTATTTCATTTTTGGGGGATGCTATTATGAAAGGGATTGTTTCTCTAATTTATCTTTCTGTAAGTTTGTTATTCATGTACAGGAAGGCCATTGATTTTTTAGTGTTGACTTTCTATCTAGCTATACCACTGAATTTGGTTATCAAATCTAGAAGTCATTTGGCGGAGTTTTGGGGGGGTCTTTTATGTAGAGTATCATGTCATCTTCAAATAATGATAATTTAACTTCTTCACTTCCTATCTTTATTCCTTTTATTTCTTTCTCTTGTCTAATTGCTCTGGCTAGTGTTTCCAGAATTATATTGAACAAGAGTGATGACAGCGGACATCCTTATCTTGTTCCTGGTTTTAGAGTGAAAGCTTTCTGTTTTTGTCCATTTAGTATGATGTTGGCTGTTGGTTTGTCATAGATGGCTTTTATCAGACTGAGAAGAAGACCATCTATTCCAATTTTCTGTAGGGTTTTTATCATGAATGGGTGTTGGACCTTGCCAAATGCCTTTTCTACATCTATTGAGAGGATCACATGTCCTTGGCTCTGTTAATAATACACTTATTAATTTATTTTAATACATTTATCAATTTATGTATGTTGAACCATCTCTGCATCTCTCAGATGAATCCAACTTGGTCATGGTGTATAACCTTCTTTATGATTTGCTGCATTCTGTTTGCCAGTGTCTTATTAAGGATTTTTGCACCTATGTTCATTAGGGAGCTTGGCCTGTAATTCTCTTTTTTGGTTGGATCCTTCTCTGGTTTTGGAATCTGGGTAATGCTTGCTTCCAGGAATGAATTTTGGAATTTTGCTTCCCTTTCAATTTCATTAAAGATTTTGAGAAATAGCAGCATTAAGTCTTCTTTAAATTTAGCAGTGAATCCATCAGATCCAGGGCTTTTCTTTGTTGGTAGGTTTTTAATTACATATTCAATTTCATTGGCTGATGTTGGCTTATTTAGAATTTCTATGTCTTCTTGATTCAGTTTTGGTAATTCATATGTACCTAGGAATCTGTCCATTTCTTCTATATTTTCCATCTTATTAGAATACAGATTCTCAAAGTAGGTATTGATGATCTTCTAGATTTCTGCAGAGTCTTTTGTGATTTCACCCTTTTCATTCCTAATTGCATGGATTTGGGTCTTTTCTTTCCTTTTTGGTAAGGTTGGCTAAGGGTTTGACAATTTTGTTTATTGTTTCAAAGAACCAACTCTTCGTTTCATTGATTCTTTGTATTTTTTTAGTCTCCATTGCATTAATTTCTGCTCTGATTTTTATAACTTCTTCCCTTGTATGAGCTTTGGGCTTGATTTTCTCTTCTTTTTCTAGAAGGTGGAGGTTCAATATTAGGTTGTTTATTTGAGCTCACTCTGTTTTCCTCATATGAGAATTTACCGTTATATATTTCCCTCATAGGACTGCTTTCATTGTGTCCCATAAGTTCTGGTATGTTGTATTGTCATTATTATTTAATTGTAGAAACTGTCTGATTTCTTCTTTAATTTCATCTGTGACCTTTTGGTTGTTCAGGAGGGTGTTATTTAATTTCCATATGTTTATGAAGTTCTTGTGCTTTCTTTTGCCATTGATTTCCAGTTTCATTGCACTATGTTCTGATAATATGCATGGGATAATTCCAACTTCTTTGCATTTACTTGAGCATTTTCCATGAGCTAGTATGGGGTGTATTTTGGAGCATATCCCACGTGCAGCTGAAAAGAGTATGTGTTCTGATGTTGTGGGGTGGAACAATGTGCAGACATCTACTAAGTCCAATCCTCTTGGATTGTTCCCTTTACCAGGATGTAGTGACCTTTGTCTCTCTTAGTCAGGCTTGGCTTGAAATCCACTTTGTCTGCAAATAGAATAGCTATCCTTCCTTTTTCTGGGTTTCTGTCACATGGACTATTGTTTTCCATCCCTTGACTTTCAGTCTATGAATTTGTTTTTGAATAAAATGTGTTTCTTATATGCAGAAAATTGTTGGATCTTGCTTCTTGATCTATTCTGCCAGTCTGTTTCTTTTGATTTGAGAAATGAGACCATTAACATTGATGATTATAACTGTTATGTATTGTCTTTTCTCTGTCATGTTACTTTCGTGTTGTTGGCTTCCTTTGTTCCTTTTCTGTTCAATTTCTTTCCTTGCCTGGTGTATTCATTCTGTTGGGGTTTATGGATTTGTAATCCTTTTTGTCTCTTTCTATAATATCCTACAGAACACTTTGGAGTGCTGGTTTGGTGGACATGAATTTCTTCAGGTGTTCTTTTTCGTGGAAGTATCTTATTTCTCCATCAATTTTAAAGGTTAGTTTTTCAAGGTACATCAATCTGGATTGGAGGTTGTTTCCCTTTAGGGCTTGAAATATTTCACTCCAAGCTCTTCGACCTGAGAGTGTGTTGAGAAGTCTGCTGTGATTTGTGTGGGGTTTACTTTATAGGCAATTTATTTCTTTTCTCTAACAGCTTTTAATATTTTATCCTTATGTTGAATTTCTGGAATCTTGACTATTATATGCTTTGGGGAAGATTTTTTTTTTTTTTGATGATGATGGTTAATTTGAGTTTTATATGCCTCACTTATCTGTATGTCAAATTCTTTTTCTCTGGGAAATTTTCTGCCATTACTTCTGAGAACAGGTTTTTTAATGTTATTGCGCTATCTCCTGCTTTTTCATTGACTCCGATCAATCTTATGGAATTCTTCTTTCCATCATCTAGGAGCTGCTGGACTGATCTCTCATGGTCCCTTGCTCTTTTTAAGAAATCTCTCTTGTGGCCAGGGATTTAGCTCAGTGGTGCCGCCCCCTGCCTCATAAGTGCAAGGTCCTGAGTTTGATCCCCGGTACCAAAAAATCAAAACAAAACAAACAAACAAATGCCCCAAACAAAAACAACAACAAAAAGAAATCTCTCATTTCATGATTGCTAACTGCAATCTGTCTTCTATATCTGATATTCTGTTCTCATATTGGCTCATTCTGCTGCATATACTGTGAATGGAGATTTTAATCTTCTGGCTATCTGTTTGAATTGGTTTCATGGATTCCATTCCTTTCCTATGCTAAGTATTCATGATTTTCATTTCTTTCCTATGCTGGGTTTTCATGGTTTCCATTTCTTTCCTATGCTGGGTATTCATACTTTTAATCATGTTCCTGAGCTCCCCTACTTTTTTATCTGTATCTGCTCTAGAGTCACTAACCATGTCTTTCATTCTGGACACCTCACTGTAGTTATCTGGGAAATTATTTCTGCTTTGATTTCTTTCTAGAGCCTCATTCATCTTTGTTGCTACTTCTGCTGTTATCACTTCAGAGAGTCCAGGTGGGTGGCTTTCAGAGACTCATATTTTCTTTATCCCTTTACCCACTGTGAGCATTTAGGTTTCTTCCACTTTTTGACTACTGAGAATCATGAAGCAATGAATATAGATATGCAAACAAGTCTTTGAGATCCTATTTTCAATTCTTTTAGATATAAATTAAAAAGAGAGATTGATGGACCACATGGTAATTTTATTTTTCATATTTGGAAGAACTTCCACCCTGTTTTCCATAATAGCTATACCCTTCCACACTCCCACCAATGATACACAAGGAATTCATTTGGCTCTACATCCTTGCCAATGTTTGTTTTCTTTCTTTCTTTTTAAATTTATAGTGGCCATCCTAAAGAATATGAGGTTATGTCTCACAGTCATTTTGTTTTTTCACCAGTTAGCTCTTCTTTTACTACAGACCCAGCTTTGTTACCTCATTTGTCCTGACAGGTTGTTGGATTTCCAAAGTAAATTTAAAAGAAGTTAGAATGCAAGTTAAATGCTTATATATATATAAACTTTTTCCCAGTGCTGGAGATCAAACCCAGGGCCTCACATGTGCTAGGCATAGTGCTGTTCTACTGAGCTACACCCTATCCCTGAGTGCAAGTTTCAGAGAAATGATTTCTATGATTACTACCCATTTAAATACAATTATCCAGCGTGGCATGGTGGCACATGCCTATAATCCCAGTACTTGGGAGGATGAGGCAGGAGAAGCACTGTGAGTTCAAGGCCAGCCTGAACTACATAGTGAAACCCTATCTCAAAAAATAAATAAATACAGTTATCTTCAATTGATTTTGCAATAAAGATTCTTCCTACCATGACAGACAGGTAAAACCCTTGGTAAGAATGAGATCATCAAATTAGGTGCCCAACCTCATTCTTTTCCTTACTCTATCTTCCCTCCAAAACACAATGAAGAAATGAACAAACAAATAAACAAATGAGTGGCAGAACTCAAGAGGCTCCCTGAGAGATTTCTGGAGCTGTCCTCTTTGTCTATGTGAACTATGAAGTTATAATGAACCCTTACACTAGCTGACTTTAAAACATTCTTTTAGTCCCAATTTAGGTCCTTGCACTTTTACACTCCTCTTGTTTTGTTTTCTCTCCAAATATATTTAGTCATTGAATGAGATGACTCCAACAGTTAGATATAGCTAAATAAGCATGTTGGTCTCTTAGCTGCTAGAATCTGAGAATACCATGCCAGCTGTTAGCTAATAAAGCAAATTATTAAAACAGACCAATTTTCTGACTAGGGACTAATAAAGTCCAAACTTTCCTGTCTCAGTTGTCCTTGGTGATTTCATAATGTGGCCACAAGCTTTAGGGTAAAGCACCTTTCTACCTGTACTTATGAACTGAGTAAGTTTTTTGGGGGGGCAAGAAATTACATCAAAGTTCAGCTTTGCACTCTCTCTTCCTCCTCATAGTTAATAAACAGGCACACGTGAACATTTATGGCTATTACATAACGTGGTACAGGGCAAGGGCAGTGCGTTTCCACATTCAGAACTCTGCCCTGCGTGTGGAATGTAATAGAAACAAGTTTAGGCAGGACTGTGCCCCCAAAGATGGGGGAACTTCAGGGAAAATTCATGGAGATGGAACAAACATGCAATCTCTGTGATCTGTTTGTTCAGGTTGGATTTCATGAAAAGGAAAGAAAGCTGTAAAATTACAGTGTCTCTTGTAATACATGGATTTCCATATTTGATTATTTGTCAGGTAGCTGGGAGTGTTTTAAACATGAACAGTATTTCTAGGTATGCTGGGAGGGAAAATTCTTCTGTAAGTCACCATTGGTGCGATTAGAGGAAAAATAACACCATGTAAACATTCAAGGAAGAAAAAAGAGAGCAAAGATACAGAGCTACTTTTGAACTTTGGAATCTCCCACGTCACTCTTGTGTGCATGAAGGGGATGCTGCAATCATGGGTAGAATCACAAGAGGGGTACACATACAGGGTGTTTCTGCTCTCAGCCTTATACATCTCCCCAAGGTAAAACAAAACCAGCAAAATGGCTGTGATGTGCCAAAAGGATTAATACACTGTCCTTTACACGACCTACTCCTCGCTTCCACTTGAAAATAGGAGGTTCATTTCAGTCACACAGGGATGTTCTGACCCTGAAACCTAGAGTAAGCACCACAAACAGGTCGATCGAATACCCGTTTTTCCAAGAGTGAAAGATACTCCTGTTTGGCAGCTGATGCCCAAATCCTTTTAGCCTTCCATCTTCCATAGCACACACTGCTCATTACTACCTGTCTGTGCTTGCTAGGAAGTGCCTACATCCACTCTCTGAATCTGAGAATAAAATTAATGTACACAGTGGGCCTACTTCCTGAGACTCACCATGGAGACCGTAAACCTGGCACATTTCAATATCTAAAATTTTTTTTTGCATCTGGAAAATTCAAGAGCACTTATAACCTTCAGGTATATTGGTCTTTGTTCTTAGAGCATTATGAGTGTGTCACATAAATTGCCTGTTCCAGTGAATACCGAAATAGAATTAAGAGTGTGTACATACAGCATCTTGAAAAATGATTTTATATTACTTGTTATTCTGCTTCCAAAGCATTACACAAAATTGATTGAAGAGAAAACTGGAATATCATCCACCAGTGAGGAGTGCTACTGCTCAGCTCTTCATCTTCCGTGTGACTTATTTGTAAAGTACAGTTGTGAAGACATAAGGCTCAATTCATTTTTTTGGAAGGTGCGCTGATAGATATTTTCTCAGCTCTTGCTGCAGAAACCTTTTGCCTTTGAAGGAATCTCAGTTGCTGTGAACGTGAAATCTTCAAAATACTGTACCTTATTTTGTTCAGTTATTATCTATTGAAAACTAGTATTGATGACAAATTCCTAAAATAATTCAACTAGAATAATGAAAGCTAGAAGGCTAAATGTACACATTCTTAGCCAAGTCAAAAATTTAGCTTTAGAATCCATAATCAATAGAGAAAATGATAATAATATTATGGGGGAAGCAATAGAACATGTTACCTATGGGATATGCCTTTGATTTTTTTGAACACATTAAAAATTTCAACATAATTCTGTCTTTTTGAAATCTTGTAGATTTTTATAGGATGATTTCCACACTGTACTTAAAAGGAGATACTTGTTTTGTATACATGTTTTAAAACTTATTATGATGGAAATAAAATATTTCAGCTGATAAAAATTATCAAATTTCTTTTTCTTCTTTGCCCTGTCTAATTCCAAAAAAGCCTACATGGATCATTTTGGATAGGTATGAAACAATTACTTTAAACATAGACTCCATAGAGTAAATCTTTAATAAGAGTTTCTCCATTTTAAATAGTAATAAAATACTCCATCTGCGATTTATTAATCAGGTAACTAGGAAACTGGGGAAAATCTATTTTGGTGATTTTAAAAATATGCCTATGGGCCAGAGATGTAGCTCAGTGGTGCCACACCTGCCTGGCAAGCATAAGGCCCTGAGTTCAATCCCTGGTACCAAAAATAAATAAGTTAATTAAAATATGCTTAATGTAAATTTTTTAATTGAGCAAATTAATCAATAAGAGGGCACCAACCACTAGTAATGGTTGCAAGTAAAAAGTGAATATAAAGAAAATGAATTTGAGAGATATATAGGTAGAATAAATAAAACAGAAGGATGTAGAATGCTAAGGTTCTAATGCACTCAGATGACTGGAAAGAACCCAAATGTCACCAGTATATTTCTTCAATAAAGGCAAACATACCATAAACACTGATGCTGGAAGGTGGATAACTCTTTTCCTCTCTCACTAACCACCACTACACCCCCTGCTGTTCATTCTGTTAATCTATGATATTATATGACCATAAGGCCTATATTTTTCATACCCCAGCTATTCAGCTGCTCTTTAAATCTATTCCACACTGTAGAATGGAACTGTTTTCTCCAGATGGCCCCCATTTCCTCTTAACAGCCTCCAGCAGTGTTTTGATTTGCTGTAATAAGAAAAAATATTTCTCTTTTTCCCTCTATTCACTAAGCCTTTTAGTCATAATTTCTAATGTTGATTGATGGCATTCTTCTGATCGCAGAGCTTTAAAAAGAATTCTGGCCTAAAAAGGAAGAGTTTTTGTTTTTGTATTACTTGGTAGGATACACATTCTTATATTTCAGTTTTCTTCAATATCAACTATGGAATCTTCATTCTCAAGAAAGGAATCAATGTCTGTAAATTTCATAGCAATAATAATAATCAAAAGCCTCAATAACTGATAGATTTAGGGCACAAATGTACCAGCTACTCTTCTTAGGGTTTGAGTGTATTAATTCATTCAATCTTCTTAACCACCCCACAAGGTAGGTACTATTATTACAGCCTTATCATAGGTGAAGAAACTGAGGCATAGAAAAGGGATTTGCTTAGCTTGAGATGACAAAAATAGTAATTAAGGAGGTGGTAGTCCAACACAAGGAGTTTGGCTCCAGAGCCCATGCTTTAGTTATAACTTTACTTCCTTAAACTCCCTCCCAAATTAAAAGTGAGTAAAAAAAATTAGCAGACATCCTTTGAATAATTTTTAAGCAACATTTGTTGATTCCTTCTAAAATTGAGCTTGAAACATAACATATGAAATGCAGTATATAGAAGAGCACTTCAGGATATAAATTCCACACCTTAGAGTTCCCACCACCCTTCAAAAATAGCCCATAGCTATTGGTTATATAAGAACTTGAACCTGACATATCTACACATCCTTTGTAGAACACAGAATTTTATGTGTCTGGGTTGGGAGGCATATTAATATGCTGGTAACATACAAATAGTCTAATCTTTTTTTTTTAAAGGAAAGATTTATTTGGGTTACAGTTCACAGAGGTTTCAGTCCATAATCAGCTGGCTCCAAAGCAGGGTGGCATGGCAGACAGTTCTTGCAGAGGAGAAACAATCCATGGCAGCCAGAAGATAACAGAAGCAACAAGGACAGTCTAATCTTCTTTTAATCATTTTGAACATATTTGTTTCTCTGGTACTTAATTTAAAATCTATCAAAGAATAGCTTGTAACAATGCTTTAGTTTCATCTTGGTATTGGTTCTAGCTGAACATCATATAAAATTAGGTCACTTAAAATTATGGCAAGAAGATTATCAGTCTGCAAACTAGAACAGTCCTGTCAGCCTACCAAATTAAAATCTGAATCAATTTGACTCCTCTGATACTGATAAAGAAAGTAACCAGTATCAATAGGTAAAGGAATAAATAGAGTAATGTACTTTACCTTTGGGGTGCCAAGTTACTCCCAAAGTTCTAATTATTTTTTAATCTAGCTTAGTAAGTAGTTAGATGTCATAAGCAATGTGTATTTAGTATTTTACACCATACTATCTCTACCAAAGTCTTCACATTGTAAAACTGGAGCCCTAAGTTACCAATACATTAGTTCCTTTCTAGATCCTATAGGGATCAAAGATGTTTTGGATGCACTTCATTTTGCTTAGCTTCACACTGGGAGGCACTTTGGTTTGCTACCTCATTAGGATGGAGTTAACATTAATATTATAGAGTTCATAAATCCTTGAAAGTTTTTTTACATAGCATGTTTTAAATAACTACTTTCTGAGGCTCCTATATGGCAAATGAATATTAAAAGATAAAGTCAGGCACTGTATTTTTTTCATAAAGGACTATCTGGTTATTAAACATTATCCAAATGTTTATCAAAAATGTGATAACAAGCTTCCAAAATCATGGATCTCATGGGAATAAACTTAAGAACACAAAATATCTTACACTTTTCTTTGAAAATTCCACAAGCATTTCAAAAAATTATTCACAGTGCCAGATGGTGTTACCATATTACACCGTTTCTTTATATACAGTGGCATCCGATTTGGCAACATGCCCAAAACTGTTTAATAAATGCGTTTTGATATTTATGTGAGTTTAGAAACCCAGAAACAAAGGGATAAATAAAGACCTATAAAATAGAAATTTCCAGTTGTCTCTAAGCAGCATGCAAAATTTCTAGATTTTGTTCAGTTTTCATCTAAATGTCTACAAAGTACAAGAATGGGGCTCTAGAATAGACTGCCAAAGAATTCTAGTGGCCGTAGAGTCCAGTCTAGTGTATCTCTGCAGTTTTAACCTGTGCACTGCAGGATAAATAGCGAACAAATGTGTAATATGTATCTCATGCTTTTGCACCATAAAGAGGTCATCCTTAACTTGTACAGATGGTAGGAAGACCAATCTGCAAAATGCTATCAGATATTGATTATATTTTCAAATACTTACTCTCTAATACTATACAATTACATAACAATTTTAAAATACTATTCTGTTATGTGATGTAGTAATGAAAATATGTAGAATCTATTATTTTTTAATTTGGTCTAGAAATAAAATTGATATATCAATCTCAAATGAAAACAAAGTGAAAAATCATTATTTCAGCATCTTTCAACTTACCTGCTGTACACTGTTAATTATGAAACATTCTCTTTGGACACTAATCCAAATGGAATAATTTAAAAACAAGTTTATTTGTTATGCTGACTAATTGTTTCTGTGTACCTGTACTTAAAGACATCTTTATTTTTCAACTTTTTTTTTCATAATTTGCATGTCAGCTACCTTAAAAACGTCCTAAAATGCTTAGTAGTTTTGTTTTTTTTTAGGTGCAGCAGGTCAGTGTGACCTGAAGTGTTCAAGTCTGTGAATGAAGCCCAGAACCATCTATTAATATCAATGTAAACAGATCAAGGAGGTTTGAAGGGCAGAGCACTATGTCCTGAATCAGTGTTTCGAACTCATCCTCAAACAGTACAGCATTTATTGAACAGTCCAAGTGTATTGGCCAAGGTACAGAGTGAAAAGGAGATATGCAAGACTTATTGTGGACTTTAGTAGTCATGCATTGAGTATGTCCTATTAAGAACTAACAGAGAATGAGGCAAAATGCTACCAGATTACTTTTAGTCTAAAAAAATGTACATTTTTAGGATGCTTTTTAAAAGTTACTTTGCTCAAGATTAGATTGGATAGTTTAAAGAAAGCAATAAGGAATCAGAAGACAAATGTTTACACTTGCAGTGAAGATTTAAACCACATGTTTTGTTTTGTTGAGACAGGGTTTCACTCTGTCTATTTCACTCTGTCAATTCTGGGCTGGCCTAGAATTCACTATGTAGCCCAGGCTGGCCTCGAACTTGTGGCAATCCTCCTGCCTCACCTTCCTGAATGCTGAGATTACAGGCGTGCCACCACACCCAGCTTATGGTTTTCATCTTGTAAAAGTAAAGCAATCACATAGAATGATGATGCCAAGCTGGGAGGTTGCAACAATGCATTTCTCAGTGTCACTGTGGGGATAAAATGATATGATAGACTGGAAGGGACCTGAAAATGAAAATATTATAAAAATGTTATTAACATTATCCACAAGATTTTAAGCTTCTCATGCAAGAAATCATACTTTGTTTATTTTTATAACCCATATGATGCCTTTCACAAGTATACATCATAATCAAAGTCTTACTACATTTAAAAAAATAAGATATAATAAATTGGGATGCTTTTCTCTGTTTATCAGTTTTCTTCCTTTCAGTCCCTGGGATAACAAGCAAATTTGTGACATACGTCTTTTATAGCTTGTTTTTCTCAAGCTGAATTTTATATTTTAATTTTCCCTAATTCTTTTGTAAGTACATGGACTTGGTATTTAAACATACAAACACATAGGACTTGACCATCATGAGAGATGTAGAAAAATAAGGTAGGTGGAAAGTCAGATTTAGTCAAGGTAAACTAAGGAAGCATGCTTTCTTATGTATACAAGATTTATTTTCTTATGATAAAAACTCAATTTAATCATTGTATCATTAATATTTATAACACTTTCTATAGACTCTCTGCTGATCTTTATAGTGTCTCTAGGGTCTATAAAAGTATCTTGAGGAATTTTACAGTTTAATTACGGAGTTAACCACTTTAGCGTTAGAAGCATTTCAAGTACAGTATAAATCCATGAGAAATGAACACCTTTACAAATGTATTTTTTAAAAAGAAATGTATTAAGTTTCTGGAGGCCAGATACTCTGTGTTCCAAATATTCAACTCTTTTATAGTACAAAAGCAGCCATGAACAATACATAAATGAATGGACATAGCTGTGTTCCAGTAAAACTTTCTTTATAATGGTCAGAAGGCTGGATTTGGCACATGGGCTGCACTTTGATAACCCTACATTGTAGAACAGTTATCTCAACTTTTTCTATAACTCAATAAATATTTAATATGTACCTCTCATGTCACCAGTGCCTGCACCAATCACCACTGTCCTCTTTGTAGTATATTACTTTTGACAGCTAAAATGGCAATCAAAGAGATTTCAGACATGAGGTTCCAGAGGTATCTTCTCTGGAAGAAGTTGCACAGTGAGATATTTAAGGGTCTGCGTGGTCAATGTGCAATTCTTTTTCAATTACTCTATATTATATAAGCCAGTAACTAATTAACTATGAAATTAATTGTGTATATTACAAAGGAGTTCCAGATTTATATATAACTTTAACCTCACTTTTAGACCATAACCATTTATTTGGCTTCCTGAAGATCTCTGGTTTCTTCAGATAGTTTTGAAGCCAGAGAGGGCAGAATCAGGGCCTATCAGAAAGTGAGTGAGTGGTATATGAGAGAAAAACTATATATATACACACATATACATTCACAAACATATGTGTATGTATGAAGTATGATCTAAAATATGGTAAATGTTCAAGTTTTAAAAAATAATTATTACAGTAAAAGACATATTAGCATTAATCTCCCTCCAAATACTTCAGATGTATTCCATCATTCTTGTCACTTTTTGAAGCAGTTCTGGAAGTCCTCTTTCATGAGTGCCTTTAATTGCACTCCTGTGGCTGTCTTGATGTTTTGAATTATTTACCTTTCAAGGTCATTTAGGGAAGAACCAGAAGTCACATGGTGTCACATTTGATGAATAAGGTGGATGAGGACTTGTCATTATGTTTTTTTTACAAGCCTGCTTTTTCTTTCGATGGTACTCAGCAGAGGCAGTGTTCACTGTATTTTTAAACACACTTCATAAAGACAGTCAAGAAGGAGGACTTCCAGAACTGCTCCAGAAAATGGCAAGAATGATGGAATAAGTGTATTTGAAGTGAGAGGGAATACTTTTGGGGCTATTAATGGCAATGTGTCTTTTATTGTAACAAATTTTTAAAATTTAAACATTCACTGTATAGTTTGATCACTTCTTGTACATATGTATATTATATATAATCTATATATAGTGTATGTATGTGCATATACGTTTCTAGATACACACAGACAGAAATTGGTTAGAGATTAGATAGAAGAGAAAAGTATATATATTGTACATTTGATTAAACACTATTTTAATTTTCTCTCTTGACCAAACAGAATTTAAATCTTTTAGATGCTGTATATTATTCAGTTTAACAATGTGGAATAGTTCACTGCCTGTCAGTGCTTTTATCCCACCCCCTCCCCCCAGATGATACACTGGAACTTGCAGAGTTCGATGCTGGGCTGGAATAATTTCCTTTCTTACTGTCCTAGAACCGCCATCTTTTTGTTATTCAGCTGAGGTTAGCATGCCTGCCCAAGACTCAGTATGTCTGAAAGAAAAGGTTAAAATAACATTACACTGGAGCTCAACATGGCTCCCTAGTTGCTAAGAAACACTGAAAATTCATATTATACATTTTTCATTTGATGTAACCCAATGAAGATTCTGGATAGTCTGTTGGCATTTCCATAATATATGTCAGGCACTGTTAATTGTGGAGGTTTGCTAACTGTAATTTGAAAATCTAGAATCTTAATAATGTGTTAGCCATAATATTTTAATTAGATATCATAATTAAATTCTTCCTAGAAAAATCTCTATTTCTTTAATTTTTAAGGAAGACTGCTCATATAAATGAACAGATAATCATCTACTTTGGATGAATTCGTTCAGTAGGTAATAAAGCCATATGAACACCAGATGAACAAGTATAGGTTGAGCACCTCTCACGTGCATCACATGTGCTAGGCCTGCAGTGACCTGATGAAGATGAAACTGCTCCTGGCTGAGTGTAGGGTCAAGGGTTAAAAACCAACAAGTAGAAGATCTTCCCAAAGGAGTAGATTAGGAAGACCAACAGAACCACCACTGAGCAGGAAATGTACAATTTGGTTCTACTCAAGTAATATTACTGTCAGATATGACCTATATAACCCATAAGAGCTAACAGATACGATCAGAACTAAAAGAAGGAAGATACTCTTTCACAGGGCAGAGGAATGTGATCCAAGGTATCTTCATGAGAGAGAGGATTGCATTTTGAATGAAGGGTAGAATTTAGAAAATGAAGACAGAAATGGAGGCCAGAAAAAGGCAAAGCCATAGAACAACAGTATGAATTAACATATGAAAGTGGTGACATGAAAAATTCATGTCTCAGCTGGATAAGAATTCTGTTTTGATTAGACTGCTTAAAAAAGTTATCCTATAGTTGATGGGGCTGGGGGATAGAGCTACACAGGTGTAACTGTGCCCAACTGAGGAGGCACTGAAACCTAAGCTGAATCTATATTGGGATTTCCAAAATTCTGCTAACAATCATAGTGCACTGTGATACTCTAAAAAGGTAACAAAAATAATTGGACACAAATATATTGTATCACCTCAACTCAACATCCAGTTCCCTAAAAGAATCCTCCATCTGCTTCTCTGATATATACATAGGATGTTGTAGAATCTAGAAAAGTTGAAGCTGGGGGTAGTGGTGCCTTCCTGGCATCTCACTACTCTGGGAGGCTGAGGCAGGAGGATCACATTTGAGCCCCAGCCTGGGGAACTGAGGACTCAGACTCTATCTCAAAATTAATGAGAAAGACAGAGAGAGAAGGAGAGGGAGAAGAAAAGAGAAGAAAGAAAGAAAGAAAGAAAGAAAGAAAGAAAGAAAGAAAGAAAGAAAGAAAGAAAGAAAGAAAAAAGAATCAGGCTGGGATTGTATGTAGCTCATGTGAAGGCCTTGGGTTTAATCCCCAGTAGTGGGAAAAAAAGTTGACATTCACACTTGTACTTGTAGCTTTAATTTTAGTACATTGCTCCTGAAATCAAATAAACATTGTTGGAAAACATTCCCAGATTCCACTGCAGATTAATATTGCTACCTGGCAGGTAATATTGCAGAGGATAATATGAGTATTTCTAGTCTCACCTCTTAAGTAACATTGTTATGATGGTCATTTGTTGTCTTGCCAAAGCAAGGGGTCAGGAACTCTTATTCCTAAACAGAAAGATGTTTCGCTGATATAAACAAAACAAAAGAAAACACTGAAAAAACCTCTTTCTTTTAAAATCATTAGTAGTTTTAGTCAGACATGGGGGTTGGGTATTAGAGCCATGAAATGCTAGAAGTATAAGAGGCCTTAAGTTGTCCCTCTTTATTTTACTGTGGAACCACAAGAGGCATGGAAAGGTGAAGGGACTTGCCTTAGGAGATAGATCCAGCTAACTTCTACAGCCAGGACTAGAACCCAAATCTAGATCTCAGAGGTTTTTACATGTCAAAATAATTATATCATACCAAATCTCATTAGCTTTAAATTAACTTAGAATGTTCAGTAACTCCATAATCCACAACAGAGTTTCTGAAAATCTCTACACGGTCATTTGGACAGTGTAATTTTTTGTTGTGGGAGGCTTACTGGGCACTGTAGCATGATTTTCATATTCCTGATCCCTAATCCATTAGATGCCAGCATCACTGCCTTTCCCTCACTTTGACAAAATGTCTTGTCTTAGTTACTTTTCTCTTGTTGCTGAGACAAAATATCAGAAACACAAAGTTAAAGAGGAAAAGGTTTATTTAGCTCACAGTTTGTAGAGGTTTTAGTCCATAATTGGCTGGCGCCAAGGCACGGTGGCATGGCAGGCAGGCATTGCAGAGGAGAAATAGTTCATGGCAGGCAGAAGATAGCAAAGGAAGCAAGCAAGGGACTTTAGCAGGCTCTTTCTGCGCGTTTTATATTTTATCTAGGCTACTGGGATTAGGACAGTGCCAAACCCATGAGTGGACTGATTTAATCCTAGCACCCTTAATCCTACCACCCTTAATGCTAGCACTGTACCACGAATCAATCACACACTCTAAATTCAGCCGCCTCTGAAAAAGCCCCACCTATGACCACACGAGGCTTTGGGGAAACATCTAGACATAAGCCATAACATGTCTCCAGACTTGGCCAAATGTCTCCAGGAGGCAAAACTGCCCCCAGTTGACACTGTACACAACCACTTTCTCTAGCCAGCATGTACCTTAAAATATCTTAGAAGCAAGTATGACCTAATGTAAGGACCCCCTTCCAAGAATCTCACACCTCTAACTTGGCCATCTGGGCCTTTTCTTAGGTGTTCTAATTTCCCATGAGGTATTGATTCTCTTGTTGAAATCTAGTTAGGCCAGATTAGCCAACGTTACAGATTCTCACTCCATCTATTCCACTGGATATTACAGGAGACATTTGAGTACCAGATATGGTAGATACTGACCTGAGCACTGGGAATGCAGAGATAATAGGTATTATCTCTTATTTCCATTAGTCCAACCTCTAGTGAAGACAAAAGCATTCATAAACTACTGTCAGCACTGTGATGAGTCTCAGGGTGGGGGATGTATATGCATGATGTTAAAGAATTAGAGAATGCACTTAATGCACTTAATTCACATCGAGAGTGAAGAGAGGTAATTTTCAACGTGGTATCCAAGTCAAGCACGAATCAGAATGAGCAAGGTATAGAGTGGAAAAGTTTAGCCAGACAGAGTGAAGACTATCTACAAGTAAAGAACCAGAAATCTTGGTTTCTCCTGGGTACAGTATCAACAGAGCATGAGACAAAAGGCTGTAGGGTGGGCAGGGCTCAGATCTGGAGGAGCCAGTTGCACCATTCCAAGGAATTTGGAATTGATCCCAAAGATAACTAAAAGCTGGGAGGAGAATGCATGAGATTTGCAACTTAGAAAGACCTGATGTACAGAAGATCACAAAGGTAGGAAAGATAAGGCCCAAACACGGTCACCTCAAGATAAATAATTGATGTATATGTAGAAGAACAATGATGGGAGTGATTCTTGTCCTGGGAAATCTACTGTATTATCAAAGCCTGGCAGGAAGAGGAACAGAGAGACTCAGCCTCTTCTGTAGGAGGAAGAAACCTTTTTACGAAGGCAAGAAGAACTTCTTCCAGGAGCTAAAACTTTTCAGAGAGGCAGAGTTCCCAATTTCCTACTCAGAATTCAGAATTTTCTTTTTCCATAAAGAAAAAAGAACCGTTTTGCATTTTTTTTCTTTTTTTGGTACTGAGGATCAAACTCAGGACCTTTTGCTTGCAAAGCAGGCGCAGTGCCACTAAGCTAAATCCCCAGCTCCATTTTGCTTTTTAAAATATGCGGTTCACAATTTATTCATGGATTACAAGTTTTCTGTACGTGTATGCATGTTTTCCTGGATATGTGCGTTAACTATGGAACACACCATTGCTTCTATGGCAAAATGAATTACAGACTGACTTTCAGAACACAATCCATTTGGCAGCTGGGAACTAGGTATGCCTATTCAGAGAGTAAAAGCACAAATGACAGTAGCAAACTGCACCAGGCCAGTTGTGATTAAGACACTTCCCTAAAGAAGGGTGTTTGGGGCAATTTAAGAACAATACAGCTAACCACATAAAATGCAAATTGAAAGCATCCCTAGGGAGTTGTTCAGGCCCTGCCTGGGTTTAAGTGAGTCTACAGGAAGCTCAGTAGCTATCCCAGGGCCTGGACTGAAATAGGTGCTCTACCAATGATTAGAAAGTAAACTGGGTATGTTGAAATGGACCTATATACAAGTATCTCCTAGTTAAAAGACTTAGAAGAAAAAGACTGGAAGGATGAGTTGCTGAGCTGTGTGCAGAAGAAAGGGACAGTAGGGGTCACCCAGAAGGACAGTAAAACAGCTAGAAAGTCCTTGCACTTGTGCTCATGGGACAGAAATCTATCCTCAGGGGCAGAGGCTAATAGAAATGTGAGGCTACCTTGATTTTTTTTTTTTTTTTCTTTTTTGAGGCAGAGTCTCAATATGTAGCTAAGCCTGGGCTTGAACTTCCTCTGTAGCCCAGCCTGGCCTGGAACCAGTGATCCTCCTGCCTTGACTTCCAAGTGCTAGAATTACAGGCATGTGTCAAGACACCCAGCAACATTTTATTTTGAGAAAGGGTCTTGCTAGGCTGCCCAGGTTGGCATCAACATTTTCCTGCCTCAGCCTCTCTAGTAGCTGCGATGACAGGGAGAGCACTTCTTAATAATACTAGTAAAGGGGATCAACTGAAGTAATTAATGTTAGTCTCACGACTTAATGCATATCTGTTTGAAGAGCTGAGTTGTCAATTTGCAGCTGACACATGGTGGCTTTCTTGTCTCTGATTCATCCTTACTCAAATGGTCCTGGCTTCCTAGAATTTCTAATAAAATTTCCAGTTTTCATTTAGCACCCATCAGACCTGGCAAATCTTTCCAAGTACCTTGTTACCATCTCCCAAGTAACTGCAGAATAAAGTCCAAACCTCTAGACTGCCAGTTAAGTCCCTGCAGAGCCCAGGCCTGTAAGTTCTGCCCAACCCCACAGCTTTTGCATACAAGGAAACATGACATCCTCAGTATCCCCTGAATGAGTGGTCCTCATCCCTGATGCTGAACTTTGGTTACATCTCAACAACTCAACACCTGAAACCCTCCATTCTTCCCTCTTTGTATTAAAAGGACGTTCCTGAGTATGATCTACCCAGTGAAGTGCAAGTCTGAGCTCATTTCTACCCAGGCTGGGCTCACTCCTTGCAGGGCATTCTGTGCATCTCTGGCTTCCTGGTGAAAAGGGTGTTTTTTTTCTACCAGGATGTGGCTCACCCCACAGCTCTGCATAGTATAGGACAACCTAAGGCAATAGAAGATGCCTGGCCTACCTTGGGAGCTCAAGAATATCTGTTGATTTTACTGAATATATACAAGACATTTGACTTTTTCACTTAAGAGTACCACCTGTAATCTCCTCTAGGCCAGGGACATTCCTGTCAATTCCTAACCCCCTCAGGCAAGAAAGAGTTTCTAAAAATCTTAATTTTGATACAATTGGCTTTGACTTATAAAAAGCAGAATGTCTACCGGAATCCTGTAAGAAATGAGGATCCCTCCCCCTAATTTCCCCACCCCAGCTCTAGCCAGTATTAAATTTCAGGCTCCTTGAAAATAACTGACCTGGATCGTTTCTTACTGAATATAAAACTTTACATATTCTCTGCAGGGCCAAATCACCAAGAAATTCTCCGAGAGAGAGAAAAAATATTTTTAATGGAGATGTGAGTGTGAAACGTTCACAGGAAGAAACCGTACAACAGGTGCGGAGCTACAAAGTACAGGTTGGACATCTACACAGACCTTCCAAGAGGAACCAAAAATCTTCAGGTACCCCAGCGTTCTTTAGCTGTTGTTTTTGGGGCTTTTCGACAACAAACATGACCCCCTCTGGTTGGCTTTGACATATTTCGCCCATCACTTACTACTGAGTGTGTGTTTGACTTGCTTGTCTGGGCGCAATCTTTGTCGCGCTCAGCTTCTTGCTTAGCGAGCGGGAAGACCACGTTTCCGTAAATCAAAACCCCGTGGACTCCTCGTGGGAACTACATTACCCAGCGGCCACCGCGCCATTCGCAGGAAGGACGTCTGCGCACTAAGATACTCAGTTCCAAGTTTGGAGCTTTTAGCTGCCAGCCCTGGCCCATCATGTAGCTGCAGCACAGCCTTCCCTAACGTTGCAACTGGAGGAAAAATCACTTTCCAGTCTGTTTTGCAAGGTGTGCATTTCCACCTTGATTCCCTGAAAGTCCATCTGCTGCATCGGTCAAGAGAAACTCCACTTGCATGAAGATTGCACGCCTGCAGCTTGCATCTTTGTTGCAAAACTAGCTACAGAAGAGAACCAAGGCAAAGTCTTTTGTGCTCCCCTCCCCCACCAAAGGAAAGGGGAAAATGTCTCAGTCGAAAGGTAAGAGCCTGTTTGCATTACTTGCAAAAATGCAAAGGGTTGTGCATGCATTTGTGAATGCATGGATGCAATTTTCGCCTGGCGATTGCATTTTTAAGTTTGAGGTTTTCCACAGCTCACTTGCATTTCCTGTTTAGTATGTGTCTTTTTTTGCAGACAGAGAGAGTTCCTGTAAGGCAGGGCTTGCAGTTCAGCTGTGCATTGACGTTATTTGCATTCTTCTGCTAGGATTACTGAGCTCTTTTTGCCTTTTGCACAGTCAGGAGAGAGTGAGCAGGTTGGTAGCGTCTAAATGTGCAATGCTTTATATAATTGTAAAATTCTCTAGTCTGCATACATATTATAAGTAATTTTGTGGGCAACAGGAATACAAACTTTTAAAAAGTCTGTAGGTGAAGATGAAAGGTAAAACTCGAGTTAAGCTACTAGGAAATTAATGAAATTTTATATTCTTTTGAGAATGAACCGTTGCGCTGCCAACATTCTGCTAAATTTCCATTGACTTCGCTTTAAACATTAGACAACTTTTGATTTTTAGAGGAAGTAAAGGTGAAATGTGGATAACAGCATATTACACAAAAAAAGATAAGTCTTGCTTTTCCGAGATTTTGTACTTTACACCAATTGCTTCTTGGCTCACAGTATTTAGAAGCAATAGTGAAGACCTACACGTGTTTGCCCATTTGGGAGATGCTTTGGATCTGGAAGGGAAATATGGGGGGTGGGGGGTGGGGGCTGTACTTTTAAGCTTCACACCAACATGAGGGGACTGCAGTCAGGAAAGTCTTTTACTGACAACCATCATGAAGTCTTTTAAGTGTGTAATTGCGTATAGTCAGCTATAATAGGTCAGAAGTTCAGGGTTATGTTTGCTTTCTTTATGTTTTAAAAATATCTTTCTTATGCATTTATTTCTTCATTTATTTGTTTATTTGTACATACAGTTGTATTTTGTAGCCTAATGTCATCCTGGGGAGGGAATTTTAAGAAATTCTGACATGGGATCTGAGAGCTGTCAGATACCTGTGGGACCCTTAGTCACTCATTTCACTGTTCCTTTCACTGTTCCTTCTTTACCATAGAGAAGCATATGTCTACTGAGAATGTTCAGGATGAGGAAGAGGTGAGTTAGGGACTAGCTGGTTAGGCTACCTGGGGACTACATGAGTAAGATCTGGTGGAATTAGTGTTTGCTAAGCCCTTGCCACTTTTTTTTTTTGGAGTTGTTACACCTCTTTTTAATTCTACCTGATGAAAGTCATGTATCTTAGACCAAGAAGGAAGTAATGGTATTCAGGGTTCAGAGTAGGACTCTGCTTTTCTTTAGAGCAGAAAGAAAATCTAAAAAGCTAAGAGTGCTGAAGAACCTAAGAATTGGCATTTTAAGGTTAAGATGTTCCTTTTAGTGAAAACCTAAACCCTCCTAACTGAGCAGAGAAATAACAGTAGTTTAGAAGAGATAGTACATACATCAGTGTATTATTGAGATGGCATCCAGTTACTTTAGATTTGGTGAACATTCACTCATTTATCAAATTCAGTTTAATATATACATATATATGTAAATCCTTACTGGGATATACATATGTATAGCTCTGTCTATGTATATGCACATATATATTAGTATGTACTGTGTGCATGTGCACAGGATTTGGAGGACACAAAAATATTTAAAATGAGGTCTTTTCCTTCAGGGAACTCAACCACCTGGTTGGTAAAAGCAAACATATGAGGAAATCATTGTAATACAGGGTGGTAGGACAGGTATTGAAGAAAAACAGTGCTATTAAAGTTTACAGATGAAAGTTATCCTTCTGTTTGGGGGATAGGAAGTTTGATGAAAGTAGTGTGTACTGTGATCTTCCCTTTGCATCCTTAGGGTCTGTATTAAATTATGTTCCTTTTTGCATACTTTGGTCTGACTCTCCTAGAAGAGCAAGCTTTTGATTTGGAAGCTGATGAAGATAGCTGTGTGGCAGTCTGCCACTGTGACTGTGCCTATAATGGATCAGCTACTGGTGGTCCTTCAAGTCATTTTCCGTGTACTGAGATGACATGGGGTATGAACATGGGATGCTTGTCCAAAAAGAAAATGATTGGTACAAAGAAGAGGGTGATTATTTTAGAAATGGCAAAGGAGCCTTGGCCTGGACTTTAAATGTGGAACTGGCCTAATTCAGCTGTGCTGTCCTCAAATGGCTAAAACACTGTTTGCAGTAGCAAACTTCTTTTTAATACTTTAGCCAAGTGAAATGGGAGGAGAAGTGAAAGGTGGATACAACCTCATAGTATTGAGGAATTTAACAACATGTTCAATTCAAGGACCTTTATGGACTTTCTAGATAACTATAATTGGGCTTTACAGACCTCTAATTTCAGGCACAGGAGAAGCAAAGAATTACAGACTGCTTGGGAGCTTCGAGGGCTGGATTACTTCTTTCCAGCCTTACTAACAGTGAGATTCTGAGAAAGAATTTCTTAAAAAGAAATTTTGTTTTTCCCCAGTTGTAACTTTAGATGGTATGCTTTTCGGCTTGTTTATATTAGCTGTCTGGGGTTGAGCTGACATTTTTCAAATATTAAAGCAGTAGTATGCCTTTTGAGGAAATCTGAAATGTAAGTTAACAGGAAGGGCACCCAGAAAGTGCAGGAATTCCTGCACATTACAGGAAGACAAGCTACAGGAAAGATGTGTCATCTACACTACCCAGGAGAGAAAAACTATTGTTATCAGCCATCAAGTTCTTCTGAGGGAGGGAAGAGAAGAGGGAGGGAGGGAGGTCAGGCATTCCCCAGTTCACCTGAAAATCTGAAAAAAGTTTGACTCTGTTAAAATCCGCTCTTTCTCACTTCTCTTCTTATTCACATTTTAAAAAGTGAATTTATTTCGGTTTAATGGAAGGATATGTAAATCACGTGAGAAGTGCTTCTAAAGCATAATTCAGGAGCATATAGCAGAATGGTAGGAGAGAGCTTAACCCTACTGAGCACTTTGCTTCTGGGAAATGAAATGTGTAAATTGCTCATTCTGTATAAATTCTCTCATTAGGTTGTACCAGACGGACTTGTCATGCTTAGCCTGTAATCTGAGCCAGTATGTTTTATAACTCTGTACATCTCAGGACACAGCAGCAGAATAGGTACCTTGGGTTTCCTGAGCTTGTTCAGTATTAGCGTTGCCTTCAGATCTTTATGGCATGATGAACTGTAGGGGGCTTCGGAGGGCTCTTCTGGTGGTAAATGTAGTGCTGGATAAAAGGGTTGAGATTCTCAGCATTTTGTCTTTCACAGATTAATGTCATTGTAACTATTCCCCCCCAGTATTTTAAAACCTGAAAAATCTACAAGGAATATTTTTAAAATTTAAAAGAAAAAATTATATAGATAATACTTGTTCATAATGGAAATGTTCTCTAGAAAAGGACAATAAGAGCTACTAGTTACTGCAGTACACATTTTGGCATTTATCTCTTTGGACTTTTCTATGTATCTATATGTATATATACATATGTATGCAAAATGCAAAATGTGTGTAAAACTATTGTCTGATTACCTTGTTTCACTTACCAATATACTGTGAAATATTTCCAAGTCCCTATGTTTCCACATTTATAATGCCCAATGCCACTATACTTATTTAAATGGCATCTTTGTGTTTATTAATTTTAAATATGAATACTGCCATGATGACTTTCCCAGTTCACACATTGTTGTGCATGTGATGGCCTTAGACTAAATTCCAGGAAGTGAACTATAGGTTGTGAATGTCCAATTCTTTTCCCCTCTCCATTTTCTTCTATGCTTTTTGAAAATAGCTGTTTATTATTATGAAAATAATATATACTCATTGAAAAATTCAAACCAAAAAAAAGTTCATGATAAGGGTATAAAGCTCATTTAAAGTCATGCCACCCAGAGGTGATAACTGTTGGCTTTTTGGTGATAGAATTTTATTTTACAATGTATATTATTTTGTCACTACCCTTGTAAACCCTGGTATCATGTATCTGGGATACTTTTCCATATTAATAAGCATAGAATTACCTTATTCTTTTTCACCATTGTAAATTTTAATTTGTGAGAATGTAGCCTTTTATTTACTCATTCTTTCAATGGGCTTTCATATAGCTCTAAAGAGCTAACACGAATTCTTACTACCACCAATATCGTTTGGAAGTTCCCATTCTTTCCTTTCAAGCATTATGGCAAATAAATTTGCTTTCCCAAAAAGTTATGCTTTTCTTCATCTCCAGTATAATAATTTGAAGAAAAAAATCTTTGCTAATGCGATAAAGTATATATATGATAAAGTATATAAATATATATAAAGTATATATATATATATGGTCTCTTTATATTTTTTTAAACAATTAGTTGATTTTTCATTTTTTGACACTTGTGCTTCATGTGTTGAATTTCTTTCTTTTGCATATAACGCATTTTTAAAATTTTAATTGAGGATCAAATTATTTTCAAAGTTAGGCCAGAAAATTCTGAGATTAGAAAGGTTAGATAATCAGATGTTGGAAGTTGTGTTCTATGCATTGAAACAATTTAATTCCTTCATGAATTCTAATTTTAATTTTAACCAAAATGCCATGTGTAAATATCACATATCTTATAAACTCATTTTGTTTATACTGTCTATAACTATCCAGACCCACTGAAAATAATAAGAAAAATGTAATGATCCAATTTAAATTCCAGTCTGGGCAATAACTTGTTTCTGGACATTTCTACAAAAGTAATTTTCTTTTATAACTGATATTTGGGCAGTACCGGGTTGTGTTATGTACATTGCTGCAGAATAATTTCATCTATTAGCTTCCTGTGCAATACCTAAGCACAGGAGGTAGTTGACCTGAATTTACTGTTTGTTAGAAGAATTAAGGCCAAATCAACTTTGGTGACCTCACAGGTTATGTAAGTCAACTAGGCTTGATATATTCTTAACATACCCTTACTGAAAATACTCATTGTATGCATCTTGATTTAATGATGGAATTTAGAGCTATGAAAGGAGTTTCATATCCCTGTCATCTTATTCTATAATTGAGCAGACTGAGACCTTGGGGTGAGTGGTTTGGCTGAAGACATTGGAGCCTCAGATAAACCTAACCTCTCCTGAATCTCCTCTTCACTAAACTGCACATGAACACTGGTAATTCACATTTGCAAATTTTTTGTCATCAGAATCTTTAGTGTATTTCTCATTTTAAAATTTCATTGCTTTTTGTGGGGACCAAGCTGGCAAGGGGACTCATGGTACAATCAGCAGAGATTATTTTTCTTTGCCCCCAAAATGGTGATCACAAGTCATAGTGGTAGGATTTCTTGCCAATTCTCCATAAAAAGATATTTTTCAAGGTCTCTCATTTTGATTCCTAGTGCCTACATAATACAGCTAGGAGTTTTAACCAATACAATTGTTATTTGCCTTTTCTGGACCATCCCATTTGAAGGCCCCTGCTGGGTAGGTAAACTTCTTACCTATCTCTGCATTCCAATTCTTTTAACTTTGTGCCTATGAATAATAGGTACTCATAAATGTCTGACAGTGAAATTATTTTTCATCAGTAGGGATGGCTATAATTTTCCCCCTATGTTTTATAAAATGTTTGGGGTAATTAAAATACAATTTCCTTCCTGGGCTTCCTAATTTGCATTAATTGTCCCATTGTGTCTTTCAATGATTATTTGGAAGTTGCAAGAGTAGCCTAAAATTCAACTTAGAGTGGCCGAAGAAGTGTCATTTATCCTACACAGGCCCTCTAAACAAATTTGAAGGTTGCATGCTCCTTTGCTAACTTTTTCTTTCAAACATGTATAGTACAAGGCTAGGAATGTAGCTTTGTGGCAGAGCAGGTGTTTAGCAGGTACTGGTACTTAAGTCTGAGGAACCTTTGGAGGGTCATCAAAGGCAATCTGAAAAATTTAACACCTGGTTACCCGCAAGGGTAACAGAGATCTGCAAGGGTATTCCAGAAGCGCAGTGATTCCACATGTCCTCCTGGACAACCCCTTCCTCCCTGGGCGTTATTTGCCTCAAGCTCCTTGGCTTGTCTTCTCTTGCAGAGCTGGGCCATATAGTTTGGTATGTCATCCATAAACTCCCCTTTTCTCCTTTGAAGTGGATCTTCAGATTATAATCCACATAATCTACCACCAATCATTGTAATTTGGTCAACTCTGCTCTGAGTTGAAGTATTGCGTAGGCACTTATAGATTCCTTGTCTTCTGCTCTATTCTCTGGTCTGCACATCACTCCTTCTGTCAGATCCTTAGGATCAGCTTTCTTTGTCCAGACCATTAGCTTCAGATCTGGATGCTGATCCTACCCCTCCCTTGCCATCCCCAGAACTGCCACCATTATCATTGTCATCAGTATGTACCAGTTGCTTTTCACTTGTCATGTCTTTGATGAGTACAGAAACACTATAGGCAGATACTGTTATTTTTTAATTTACAAATTAGGCAATTAAATGTTGTTAATAATTTTCCCATGACTGGATGGCAAGTAAATGACAGAGGCAAGAGACAAATCCAGCCTATCTGATTATAGTTCCCATCTATATAATCAGCAAATTTCAGCCCCTGGGCCAAATCCAGTCCTACCTGTTCTTAAGTCCAGCTCTTGAGTTAAAGTGGTTTTCCGTTTTTCTGTTGATAATTCTGGGACTGAACCTGGGACTTCATGCATACTAAGGATATGCTGTACTGCTGAGCTATCTCCAAGCCCTAATTTTTGTTTTTTAATTAACATATAACATTTTTACTTATTTATAGGGTACAGTATGATCATTCAGTAGCTGTGTACAATATGTAATGGTCAAGTCAGGGTGATTGGCATTTCTGTTTTTCAGATATTATCATTATGTACTGAGAACCTTCAAACTCTTCTCTAGTTATTTTTAAATATATAATAAGTCACTGTAGACTACTGTTATTCTACTGTGCTATAGGACATTAGAAGTAATTTTTCCTCTCTAACTGTAGTTTGGGAACTGTTACCATTTTCAATGACAGAAAATAAATCAAAATGATGTTTTATGACACATGAAATTATATAAAATTCAAATTCAGTGTCCACAAATAAAATCTTCTTGCAACACAGCTGTGGTTGGTTATTTATGTACTTTCTGTTTTCCATGGCTGCTTCTTGCTCTACAGTGTTAGAGCTGAATAGCTACAATGGAGACTGTTATGTCCTACAAAGCCAAACAGATTTACTGTTTGGTCCTTTTTCAGAAAAAGTTCGTTGATCCTCCCCCCTCATGACTTTACAAAGTTGAGTAGTGGGGTCTTTTTAGGACGGGGCTCCCTGAGTACATTCCTCTTTGACTTTAATGGGAGTTATTAATCCAGGTAACTCATGGCCTGCTACTCCTCCAGCGACCTCTTGGGCCCAGCCCACAGGAAATGTCTGAGTGGTGTTTCTCCTAGTTGTGAGAATGTAGGTCACTGTTCATTTCCGCTGAACTAAGCCACCCATCTTTTTTAGTCCATTCAGGGTCCTGTCCCCTTAGCTGGGTCTCTCCTGTTTGCTTTATATTTCTTTTCTTCTTTCTTTGCCATTGAGATTAGAAGCTGTCCATTAAATTCTCTCTCCTGTTTTCTTCACTCTCCCCTTCTCGATCCCACATTTTGTTTAGAAGGTAAACTCAAAACAATTTTTATGCTACCACCATTGCCTGGCTTGTTGATTATTGTCACAACCCAGCTCTGGGGTCCTGTCCTGTCCTCCTTCTGTTGTAGAACCTTCTTCATCTTATGCAAAGAGGTTTTTGGTTCACCTATCTCCTGCAAATGTTAGTATATTCTTACAGTAACCCGTAAACCTTGGCGGGGGAACTCCTGGGAGGCTGTGTGTGTCCTTTTGCTTACACAGTTTTTATCTTATGGCTATTATGTGTGTTTAGTGGGGTGGGTTGTGATAGAGGTTTTGAAAGTGAGGGAAGGTGGAAGGAATGTGAAAACATAGTAGCTTTGATAGGATGCACCCAAATCTCTTTGCCATATCTAGAATGAGGTTAATTTAAGTCACATACAGTGAAATGCTAATTCCTACCATTCCAGATGGTATCACGGCTGTGGACTCTTTCTGTGTTCCAGATACTGTGCTTACTGATGGCTATCAGTTACATCATTTACTCTCCCTGTTGTTCAGGGAAGTGATTCCCCCATTTTGTAAATGAGCAAACTGAGGCCAGAGAGGTTCAAAACTTGCCTTGGATGTCAGGCTGATAGTGGCAGAACAGAGCTTTAGTCAAAGTCTGTCTGACCTCAGAACCTGAGCTCCTGGCTACTCCACTTGAGCTGTTACTTCAGAATAAATTCATGAATCCATTGCACAAAAGACATGGTTGGGAACAGAAAACATGAATGCATTTCATAGGAATTTGGGTAAATTTGAGTATAATGGGGCCATGTATGATAATGGAAAGTGGTGGTCCTGTGCCTAGCTTTTTACAGTTCCTTTTGACATGACCCTTTAAGTGCATGGCACTTATAAAATACTGAATCTGACTCATTCTGACTCCTGAGATTGGATTCTAAGTACAAACTTCCCATTGGTTGGAGGAGGCTGATTACAGTTGGTTTACTGATAGGTACTGATGTACAATTACAGGAAATTTATATTAAAACTTTAGTAAAACTGAATGTTTCTTGGCAGGGGATGTGGCTCAGTGATAGAGCAGTTGACTAGCATGCTCAAGGACCACTAACCCTCAGAGTTATATTTGCTGTTTTATAGACTGTATCATATAGAAACTAGATTTGAACCTTACACCTAAGTTAGATTGCTTTAAAACAGGAAGTACAGGAATACTGCAGCTCCTTTTTGGCTTAGTGATTTCTTTTCTTCCTGGTTATTTCTATGTAAATATAACAAGCGCAGTTTCCTTGAAATTATGAATGAACCCTCATTTCCCCTATTCCCTCATGTCCTAGAGCGTGTGGAGGAACCTGGAATTTCCTTTTTGTGGTAGAAGAGGTAGAGGGGGTTGAGAATGAATTTCTTTTTAAGCCAATGATTCTTTCTTGGCTTTCTCTCCAGCCAAAGCAGGGCAGTCATACCTGTGCTTCACGTGTCACCTGTGACCCCTTGCTCAAACCACAGGAATAGAGGATCTGGATATTGAGTGACGAATATTTATTTGCTTCCTTGATTTTTCTTCCTTTAGAACCTCCTGAGATAGGATGAGGTAGACATAAGTGGAAAGCTTAGAATCTGAGACACCAGTGGGGAGAATAATAAAGCATTTGCAAATTATTTTTCAGTAAATATGTAGAAACGGCCAGGCATGGTGGTGCATGTTTTTAATCCCAGCACTCTGGGAGGCTGAATGAAAAGGATTGTAAGGTCAAGTCCAGCTTGGGCAATTTAGCAATTTAATAATCCTGTCTCTAAAAATAAAAAAAGGGCTGGGGAGATAGCTCAGAGTGAAGACCTTGAGTTTAATTCCTAATACCAGAAAGAGAAAGAGAGGGAGAGAGAGGGAGAGAGAGAGAGAGAGAGGAATCATGCTTAGAAATATGCAGAAATGGTCTTTCTGTGGTATTTGTTTGTTTGTTTTTGGTACAGGGGATCGAACTCAGGTCCTTGTGCTTGCGAGGCAGGCGGTGGAACCACTGAGCTAAATCCCCGGCCCCTTTCTGTGGTATTTGAAAACCTTGGCAGGTAATCGCTCCTCTTCCCCTTCCTGCACCTTATACCCCTTTGCCATTTGAAAACTAAAATAATCCCAAAGCCTCTGGATATACCTAAAGAGGGAACTTGCAGGGGCCGAGGGTTAGCTTAGTGGAAAGTGTGGGCTTAGTTTGGATGAAGCCCTGGGTTTGAATTCCAGCCCTAAAAAAAAGAAAAAAGAGAACACTTAGATAATGGGTTTATTCATATGAGTTTAACAAATTTTTGATCACTTATTATGTTTAAGATATTGTGATGGAAATAGAAATGCATTTGATGCTGCTCTTCCACATTTTAGCTATGACGCCTTGGAAAAAATCTACTTAACCTCTAGCTTCAATTTCTTCACTTTCTAAAAGGAGAGACTGACACTTATTCATAGGGTTGTTACGGAGAGTGAACAAGATCATGTATGTACCATGCTTTGGCTAGTGCTTGGCATTCATTTATTCAACAAATATTTATTGAATGCAAGGTGGTGTTTGAGATACTTTGCTATGGTAATCATGCCATGAACATAAAATTGCTTCGCTTTTCTTCTTCTAATCTTGAAGGGCATTATAGTCTAGTAGGAGGTAAGAAAAGCACAAAAGTGTGTAGAATTCAAACTAGAATTTTAGGTTTGCTCAGAAAAGGTGCAATGATTTGGGAAGCCCCATGAATGAGAAGGAGATCAGCAAAGTATTTACAGTGAGAGTGGAAATGTCAGTGATATTTTCAGAGATGATGAATTTGGATCCTAGATCCAAAGTAGGTATGGGAAGGAATCTTGACTTCTTGTTCCAGTGGCATTAATTGAATGTTCTTGTAGACAGAACAGAGCCTTACCAGAGTGGAGAAAAAAAAAGAAGAAGAAGAAAGAAAGAAAATACCCCTGGAGCTTAAAGAACTTTACTTGTATTTTCTAAGAACTTCCTTTTCTTACCAAGATAAATACTGTAGTTGTTGCTTGTGATCATGAAAGGTTAATACACGGAATATATCAGATTTCATACTTTTAGGTGGTTTTCAGATGGTGGAAACTCCAGGAAATCTGGAGGTTAATAGTTAAACAAGTATCTCATATCAACCAGGTTTATAGACACACTGTAATTATATAAGCAAGCTGTTGGTTCAATAATCAACGTCTAGCTAGGTCAGGGAATATTTTCCAGAGCCCAGCCACAGCTGTAATTTTCATTTTTTTATAACCTGCTAACATGCCAACCTGCCGTTTCCATTTCTTGGTGCTTTTCTCTTTTTTGGAATCATCTGAAATCAGTTTAAGAAGAGGAAAGCTGTTCAGTGTACTTCTGAATTCTCATTTTACTTATCAAAAGAGTAGAGTTCTAGAAGATTCTTTTTACTTTCTTACTTTTTCAGGTGCAGCACTGCACACTAGCCGGGGAGTTCATATATACATATATTTATATTTTTAATTTCAGAAAAAGATGCAATTTAAGAGACAAAATACATTTAATAAATGGACAAATTAAATGAAATTTTTCTTTTGTTATCTTAGCTTCAAAAATAGAGTGACCTATATCTCTTGGGCTCACAATGGGCTGTTTCTCCACAAATCTAGTACTTTATTACCTTCTTTTTTCTCAGTGACTTTATTCAATTACAGTCAGAACAGTGGGTGAGATTGGAAACTGATTCACCCCAGAGTTGTGCAAGCTACAGGGCAGTTTTTGATTCACCTTGCTGTGCGGTTCAAGAGAACACGGGACCCAGCCAGGCAGACAGGACCTGCTGGCTATATTATCTTGTCAAGTGGGTTGCCAACTCTTCTTAGTCTGGATTTCGTTCCTGAATGAGCTTCTTGTTTCACAGAGAAAGTAGGAAGAAAATGCAGATTTAATTTTGGAATTGATTTAAGAATGAGTTTGAGAAATGATTATATATTTGAGTTAGAATAGTTTTTTTTTTTTCCTATTCCAAATTTTAGTCTTTCTGATGTGACCTATCTTAGTACAAGACAGCCAGCAGGATTGAAGAGGGTGTGGGAGGTGAAGGACTACACTCTCTCTCAGTTAAATTTAATAACCATCATTGACCAGCTAAGTAGATCATCTGTCCCTTGCACTTTGCTTGGTGAAAACAATGATGAACAGAATCTTATTTCTACTCATAGTAGAAGCTCATAGTCTGATGAGATATACAGTATTTGTTTGCTAGGGATGTTTTAATGAAGTACTGCAGATGGGATGGCTTAAACAGCAACAATTATTATCTCCCAATTCGGGAGGATTCTGAAGTTGGCTCCTTTTGGGTGCTATGAGGAAGATTGTGGTCCATCCAGGCTTTCCCCCCAGCTTTTTGTAATTTGCTGTCAGTCTTTGGTATTCCTTCTCTTGCTTGACCACCTGGTTCTTTGCTTTCATGTTCACATGGCACTCTCCCTGTCTATATGTCTATATCCACATTTTCCCTTTTTATAAGGAAACCATTCACGCTTGAGCCAGGGCTTGCTCTAGCCCAGTATGACATCATCCTAATTAATTATTATGCAACCTCCCTTTTCTCCAGCTAGGTCACTTTCTGAGGTGCTGGTGGTTGGCCCTTCAACATATTAATTGTAGGGGACATAGTTCAACCCATAACCTGAAAAATGAACATGTTAGCAAACTAATGCTACTCTGGGTGTTATGCATTTAAGATCTGCTGGGAGATGCAGCCAGGAGACTGAGGAAGATGAGGCTTATCACTCAGCCTGCAAAAATGAAGAAGCCTGTGAGTAGAAGCAGGATATGAATTTGGCATAGTAGAACTGGAAGTGCAGTTCTCAGGAGAATAAGGAAGTAAAACAAGGGATGGTTATCTGGTCCTTGGCCTGCTTACTCTTCTGGTTTTCTGTCATTAATGATAGACTGGATGCTTCTAAACTGGGATGGGTTAAATTAGAAAACACACACATGCACACATGCGCGTGCTGCTGTTGTATTCATTTCTAAAACTTCATTAATATTTAGTGTTAATGAGACCTACAAAGCAGCCTCCGTGGTTGTGGCAGGCAACTCTGATGTATGGAGACAGGGCCAGGGCTTGGTGATTAGAGGAAAAGGGCATCTGTCCCGGTGTAACAAATGATCCTAGTCCTAATGGAACAAAGCTTAGGAGGGAATGAGCATAAGAACCAAGAATCTGTAGCCAGGCAAAGCTTATTTTTAGAAAAGGCCTGTAACTCTTAAAAAGAAAGTACTACTGAAGTGTTACCAGCCTCTCACAATATTGATTATTAACCAAAGGCTTTTCAATGGTGTGCATTCTTAATCACACTAATAGGCAGCTTTATTTTCCTAATGCTGTCTGGGTGCTGTTAGCATAAAATGATGTGTGAAAATATCAGGAGCCAGTTCAGTAGGAAGGGACAATAAGGAAAGAAATTGTCCGGCATGCTAAATGAGGAGACTGGGGTAAAGTCAGTGGGAAGCAACCTTTGCAGTTTAGAACAGTTGTTCAGCATCCATCAGGTTGTCCTGCCAGAGGGCTGATGGCGGCAGGCTTCAAATGTGGGGCCAGATGGGCAGCCGAGAGAAAGTTACAGCACGGTGAGGCCAGGGCCCCTGCATCCTCAGAGCTGGGGGCATGGTCGTGGGACAGGTGATGCAAATAACAAAAGAACAGGTGGGCAGTAGATGCTAGGCAGAAAGTCAAGAATGAGATGAGTCAACATGAAAGAGGAAGAAAGAAAGAATAAACAGAGATGTCAGTTGGAAAACGGGGATCAGAGAGTGAAAGGATCCAAGAAACCGGGCTGCATAACCCAGGCCATAGTATAAGTTTTTATTGCACAATCCTGCCTAGAAGAAATGAGGATAGTACCCACCTCACCTGTTTCTTTCATCTTCAGAAGCAGATTGTTCACCTGGCTATTGTGTGAAGATGCACTTAGAAGAACCCGGGGGAGGTAGGGTGCAGAAGGACACACAGGAAAAGAGCAAAAGCAACTAGTTTTGGGCTTGTTTGAAGTGAGCCCAGACTTACCTTCCCTGCAGAGTACCTGAGAGCAGCTGGCCAAGTGGGACCCGCAGAGGGACAGGAAAACAGTAAGGAGTGAATCAGCTGCATTGACAGGCCCCTGGGATCACGTGGTGTTCTAATTTTCTTTCTCAGGTTAGGAGGTGCACACAGTCTAATATGAAAAAGTAGCCCTGTGTCCTGGACATCGAAGTCTAAGGCACAGCTGGATAGAAGAAATGCAAACTCCACAGGAAAGGCTCTTTTCTAGAAATTCTGTTCTAAAAGTTTATCAGGGGGTTCTAGGGAGACTTAAGACCTGTACAATTTTCATACTCTTTGGTACAGCATTTTGGTTAATGGAAAACTGTTCTACAGTAGCGATTATTGAGTGCCTACTGTGTGCCAGGCTGTGATAGGCACTGTATTTGTTTACTAAGCACTTAGAGCTTTGATAGCTCTAATCCTCATAAAAACCTGAGAGGCAGATGATATTATTCCCATCTCACAAAAGAGGAAATTGGAACTCCAGGGGATAACTTGTCACCGATCCTATACTTAGTGAATAGAGAGATGGAGTTTGAATTTAGTTTATTTAAGTTCTTTTTTTGTTGTGGTTTGTTTTGTTTTTGGTGGTGCAGGGGATGGAACCCAGGGCCTTAAGCATGCTAATCAAGTGCTGTACCACTGAGCCACACCCCAAGCCCAAAGTCACTTAAATTCTAAAGTTTGTGCTTCTTTCTCTGCCACTGCTTTATAATTACAGTGAAAAATAAGAACACCCATATTGTATAATAGAAAAGCAATAGCTTAGAGTATGAGATATTCACCTCATATAATAGGTTCCGGAGAGAGGGGCAATAAGGTTAATGGAAAAATACTTTTCGCTCGGAAATATGAATCTCTCTGGAGTTTGGTTACAAATAAGTCCATGTGTTTGTATATTTGTTTGTATTGTGTTTTACCTCGATTAAAAGTCATTATCAGGGAGAATTTCATGGAATCCAATTGCAAGAGGTTTGGTTAGGCCTAAGTGACACATCCTCTGACTCCTTCCCCCTTTCTTCCGCCACACTCATTCTGCTTTCCTCTCGGTGTCTTCTGTGGGGCAGCTTCTGCTCACTCACGACCATGTATGTGGATGAAAAGAGCCACTAACTCTGCATCTCTGTGATTTCAGAGTTTCAGTACTCACCACTTTGGTTACCTACAGTCTTTGGTCTGAGATCAAATTCTGTATCTTTCCAAAAATGACACCTGGCAATGAGTTCGTGCTGGGTTGGCTGAATCTAAGTCAGGTATTTATCCCTATGCTTGTAGTCATTGTCTAGACTGCCATCCACTTAGAGGTGCCGCAGAACCAGGACACCTAGGTGGGGGGACATAGGTGAGACAAACAAAGGGATAGACACAGTAAGTGCAGTGGCAGGAAATGCACGACAAAGATAAAAACAACAAATAGAGCTGGTTAGACTTGTACCAGGCATGCTGTGACCTGGGGTATTTTACTTCATTCTTTTAATAATAACTCTTTATAAAGTTGCATATTTTAATAATAACTTGGTTATAAAGGAGATGCATCTCCTTGGATTTGCTCATGTTCTCTGTGAGTGGTGAGACCATGTATCGTATGATTTTTTTCTGTTGCTGGTTGCCTTTATTAAGGAGGCCACAGGGGCCATAGAAAGAGCAATAATACCATCTGGTGAACAAACTAAAGCAGTGTAGCTGAACAGAGAACAACACAGAAAACATGCTGGTGCTCTCTTAAGTGACAAATGTAGAGTTGTTTTATGGTGTGACAGTTGCCCAAGTGTATGTGGTACAAATACTCTGGGGAATAGATACCAGGTAAAATGTAAAGTCAAGACTTGGGAATCATGGACCGTTATATCTAGCAGGGACATTGGAGTACTTTCAGGCTAACCTTCTTCTTACAGATGAAGCAATTATGGCTAACAAAAATGAACTAGAAACACCAAAGTAGTAGCAAGCCAAGTGCAGAGGACAGATCTCTTGAAATTCACACCTGGGCTGTTGTTAGCACCTTCAGTGGATCTTAATACTAAGTCAGACTTTGACTCTCTGGAGAGCTTTTATGTTCCTCCTATAAAGAGAGAAACCAATCTTTGAGGCTTATAGGTAAATAGCAAGTGAGAGCACCAGGGACAGTAGAAATCAGGAGCTCTGTTTATTCAATCAGTCATCAGATGATTGAGTGGGGTCTGTTCAGTCATGCATGCAGCCGTTCATACCCTGGACATTTACTAGTTGCTTCCCTGTGTGGTTTATTGCTAGGCACTGAGGAGTGTGCAGAGAGATGACTTCTACAAAACTCAAATTCTAGCAGAGGACAGAGGTGTCTACTTGTGATTGTCTACTGATACTTGTGATTTGTGGTAGCTCACAGGAAAAGTGATTCACTGTATAGATCTTGCAAGGTGAGTGGGAGAATTTAGGGATTGGGAGTGAATGGTAGGCAAAGCAGTCAGCTTTGGTGTGGGGGGCAGAGCGAAAGACTCAAGTCCAGAAAATCCTAAAGATCTGTGGTTGGAATGTAGGGGTCATCTGCTCTGACAAGGAGGGATGAGGTAGGAGGAATAGGTAGGGGTGGAAGGAGGGAAGATCTTGCAATTTAGGAGGCACTCATGGCTAGACACATATATACTATGAAGTAGTGCTAAGAGAGGCTTTCTTGCAACAGCTAGAGTAGCATAATTTTGTATTTTAGATTCAACTATGCACCTACATCCCTTAGCAACAAGTTTTTGTTAATATTCTGAGCTCAGTATGGAATAGGGAGCCAAATTGGCTTTGAAGAGCTTTCTTTTGGCAAGTCAGTGAGTAACTTTATCATAAAAACAAAAAAGATACCAATCTTTAGAGGGAAGAGAGTTTGCATGGATTGATTAGTATTGAAAGTCATTTTCCTGAACTACCATTTGATGACTCAGTGCATAATGGCACTGCTGGTGGTTCACTGACTCACACTCACCCCTGCTCAGCAGGGCATGCCTTGAGATCTGATTGGCCAGTTTCCATTTATATGGCCATGTCTTCCACCCTCTTTTTTGTTTTGTTGGTGAACTAACTTGACATTCCTGCCTTCCAAGGACTAGGGAGCTTGTGGGCTCTCCCTGTCTGCTTGCTCCATGAGGTCACCATGTTTATGTTGCCACATTGGAATGCCTGCCATTCTGGAGGTTTTCCGGAGTAGAAACTCAGCCTCTGTTCTAGAGCTGGAGACCTTGGGGACCTTTGGAAATCAGCCTCATACTCATAAAGAGGAGAGTGCTCCAGGGTTCCAAAAGGTCTTCTAGAAGTTCAGGAGGAAGCACCCAAGGTGATGATGAAGTGCAAAAACAAACTCAAGGTGGTCTCTTCCAAATGTCATATCCAGCCAATATTATTTTTGTCTTATTTTTTTCAACTTGAAATTTCCAAAACGTGTATACATAGCCCTGCTTAGTTCTTAGCAACAATCTTAGCAACACATCAGAGAAAAATAAATCAACTAGTTATCTGTATTTTAAACTAGATCTGTGATCTCACATTATCTATCTGCCCCAGTCCTCAGTTTCCATCTCTGTGACTGGACGGTCACTCCATTGTGTAGTTCTAAAGAAGTGCTTCATCTGACCGGTTAGGAAAACACATACACTAAGGCTAGAACATATGGAGACCATAGAGCTTCGGTGGAAATATAGGAGCATAAAATTAAGCTGGCTGAAGGCTGGCAGATGAAACTCTTCAAACGTTTTACCTTCCTTCCCTTTCCGTTGGTCTCAGGGAAATCATCCCTGCTTCATTCTATTTGTTTTGGGTAGTTTGAAAGAAATAGACCACTTCAACCATACTCTAATAATAACCCGAATTTATATATCACTGATTTGTACTCCAAAGTGCATTTCTTCCCTGTTACTCTGCTAAGAATCAAAGATAAACTACAGAGATAGTGGAAGAATGGCCTTTGTATAGTATGACCAAGAAAGGTTGTGAAGGCTTTAAGGAAAGGGCGCCATCAGTCTATGAGTTGGTGTAGACCTGATATTTCTAGAAGCTAAAGAAAAAATAATCTAAGATGTATTTCAATCATTTAAAATTGATTTAAGAGAAAAAAGTGGATGTGCTGCCAGCACATTAGATTGTTAGGCTGCAAACAACACTTTAAAAGAAATGAACAGCTGTCAGTTTTCTCTGTCCTCTCTAGAGATTTAACTTTGGAAAAAGAACAAGTTTGCCAATTAACAGATCTCATCTAAATTCCTTCCTTTTTCTTGGAGCTTCTGCTGCCCTAATCCAGCCTCCTTCAAGAGCATAGCGCTCTGATTCTTTGATCCAAAGGAAGATCCAAAAGAAGAATCCAAAGAAGATCCTTCCCCACCCCCTCCTCCTCTTCCTCCCCTTCCTCCTCGTCCTTCTCTTCTCCTCCGTTTTTCTCTTCTTTCTTCTTCTTCTCCTCCCCATTCCCCTGCCCCTACCCCTTTCTTCTTCATGACACTGGGTCTCACCATGTTTGTATCCTGCCAGGCTTACTGTGTATGCATCCTTAGACTTGGTATGTCGTCTAGGCTGGCCTCAAACTCACAATCCTTCTGCCTCACTCTTCTGAGGGATGAGATTACAGGCATGTGCCACCATGCCTGGCAAGATTTTTACTTCTTTTTTCTCACTATTAGGTATGCTAATGGCCAGGCAGGGTTAAAATGAGAATTAATGAAGAAATGCTAATTAATTTTATGAGAGCATTTTTACAGTAAATATTTGCGTGTATTTTAATAAAAATGAGTGAATGGGGGACTTTTCTCTGGTTATTTATATATTGCAAAGGATTTTTAAGAAATTCATTTCTATGTTGTATACAGTGTTTTATCCTTAAAGCCTCACTCCGTAGTTGGCACATAGTAGGTATTCAACAAGTAGTGTATCACAATCTAGGATTAGCCTTATACAGACTTTCAAAGTGGATTAAGGTAGTGTTTGGTAAATCCAGTCTCTCTGTTCCTAGACTTTCTTCTCACTTCTTAAGAGAACATCCTGTCACACCTGCAGAATCCTTCTGCATCTTTTTAATGTCTATTTTTATTGTGATAAATATATATACCATTTATATATTTATATATATATACCATTTTAATAATGCTAAAGTATACGTGTCAGTGGCTTTTCCTATATTTACAAAGCAGTGCAAGCTTCACCACTGTCTCATTCCAAACCTTTTTCATTGTCACAGAAGGAAATCCTGTGTTTATTAAGTAGTCAGTTCTCAACCCCTCTTCTCCCAGTTCCTGGAAGCCACCAATCTGCCTCCTGTCTCTATAGATTTGCTTATTCTGTGTATTTCTTATGAATGGAGTCACACATGTAGCTTCTTTCCCTCAGCAAAACATTTTAGAAGTGCATCCATGTTGTAGCATGAATCAGTGTGCTATTCCTCTTCATGGCTGAATTGTATTCTATTACATTGATAAATCACATTTCTTCCCATTATATTTCTTATCCATATCTAATATCTAGACAGTCCTGCAACAGTAATTCATCAATCACTTGTCAGTATAACTAGTAGAACTTAAACTAAGAACTCATCCAGGGGAATTCACATCATTTAGGTGGACAACAGCTTATAACAAGTTAATCCATTTTTAATGATGAAATTTCAAAGATGGGAGAAATTTCCAATGGGATGGGAGACTTGCTTAGTGCCACTGAATTACCTGTTCATGACTGGCTGGTTTCTTGTGAAGCTAAGCCAGCAGGTGTGGGACTGGAAAAGCACTAAACTGAAGAGACTCACATGCAGGTTCTCAACCTGGGTTAGTTGCTGGCTGACAGTGTGGCCTGTATTCCTCTATGTCCAATGCTTCTCTTTGTTATTTTGGTTACTTTGGGTTTGGCTTTGTATCAGGCCCTCTGCTAGGCTCATTTACGTGCATTATCTCATTTGATTCTCACAAAAGTTATGTGGAAAATGTGTAATTTTGTCCATATTTTATAGTTGAGAAGTCTGTAAATAGGGGGTATAGAAGACTAAGTACCCTAGCTGAGGTTTCACTTCTAGTAAATTGTAAGGGAAAGACTCAAATTCATGTCTAACTTTAGCCTGATTTTATGACCACTGTATGGAAGCAGTTGGCAAACTGTGGCTTCCTGTGTGTTTTTGTATAGCCTGAAAGTTAAAATAGTTGGTAAAAATTTAAAAGCTTTCAGAAAATCAAAAGGAGAACATTTCATGACTTGTGAAATTATATGATGTTCAGGTTTGAGTGTCTATAAATAAAGTTTTATTGGAACACTACACTCATTTGTTACATTTTGTCTCTGCATTCATGCTGCAATGGCAGAGTTATTGGGACAGGAAGTCTGTGGTCCACAGAACCTCAGCTTTACTACCTGGCCATTTGTAGGACAAATGTGCTTATCATCAGTCACCCATAAACTATAGGGAGGAAAAAATTATTATTTAAATCCATTTAACTTTGATGTTTCAGGAGTTGCAGAGAAAGTTGTTTTAATCTGTTTTCCTGCGAGGTCTCCAGCTCTCTCTGCCCTTCCTCACTCTCAACAATTAGTTGGCAGTGAAGCTCAGCCGGTCCCAGCACCCGGAAGGAAGCTCCCCCGCCTCCATCCCAGGCTCCTAGGGCAGTGAAGCTCAGCCAGTCCCAGCACCTAGAAGGAAGCTCCCCACCTCCATCCCAGGCTCCTAGGGCAGTGAAGCTCAGCTGGTCCCAGCACCTGGAAGGAAGCTCCTCCACCGCCATCCCAAGCTTCTAGGGCAGAGAAGCTGAGCCTGTCCCAGAACATGGAAGGAAGCTCTCCTGCTGCTATCCCAAGCTCCTAGGGCAGAGAAGGTGAGCCACGTGGGCACCAGAAGCACCTCCCCCCATGGAAATGAGAAGACACATAAACAAGCCTCAAAAACAAGACTTCCAGATCACCTCCAGCAACCCCAAAGGGAAACGAGATGGAACACTCTGATACTCAACCACCTGGACTCTCTGAACTGGCAACAAAAGAGGATCTGAGAAAAATGAAATCAGAAATAATTACTCAGATAACAGCAAAGATTTTGCTCATGGTGCAAGACATGATTAATAAATCTAGAGAGGACACAGAAAAAAATTGGAGGATCTGAGGAACATGATGGAATCCCAACATAGGAAACAAATGGAATCCATAAAACAAATACAAACAGATTTCCAAGAGATTAAAAACTCCATCGAAAGTCTGCGCAGCAGAATGAACCAATGGGAGGACAGAATTTCACATATAGAAGAAAGATTGCAATTAGTAAGGAGGAAAAGAAAAATTGCTTTAAAATTGTGAGGGAACATGACAAATCAATCCAGCGGCTGCTAGACGATGCAAAGAAGAATAACATAAGACTGATTGGAGTCAGTGAGGAAAGAGGAGAGAGTGCAGATGATATAAAAAAACTCTTCACAGAGGTGATGGCAGAAAACTTCCTAAGCAGGGAAAAAGAACTTGACATACAGGTAAGTGAGGCATAGGACTCCAGCTAGCCTTAATCAAAAAGAATCTACACATAGGCATATAATAATTAGGATTCCAGAAATCCAATAGAAGAACAAAATTCTACAAGCAGTGAGAGAAAAGAAACAAATCACATACAAAGGAAAGCCCATCAGAATCACAGCAGACTTCTCAGTGCAAACCCTCAAGGCAAGAAGAGCTTGGAGTGATGTATTTCAAGCCCTAAAGGAAAACAGCCTCCAACCCAGATTGATGTACCCTCAAAAACTATCTTTCAAAATTGATGGAGAAGTAAGATACTTTCATGATAAAGAGCACCTCAGGAGCTTCATGAATACCAAACCGGCACTCCAGAAAATTTTAGACAATACCCTAGGAAAAGACAATGAGGATCACAACCCCAGGAAACCCAGCAGAATGAATCCATTGGGTGTGACAAATTAAACGCAAAGGGGGAGAATCCAACAAAAAGAAAAAGTCATGACAAGGCTTTTAAAACTTTTAACTTCATCTCCCGAATGAGTGTATAATTCAGTCTTATTATTGTACTGATTAGTATTTTTCTGATTCTAGAGTTCCACACCATTCCTTGTGCTATACTGGCTATTTATCATCTTCTTATGTCTACATTTTAATTGGGTTGTCTATTAATGAGCTCTAAGAATTCTTTATATATTCTGGTCATAGGTTATATGCATTGTAAATATGGTCTGTTTAAGGACTACTTTTTATTTTAATGATGTCATTTAAAGTTCTAAATTTTGATGGAATCTCATTTATCAAGTTTTTTTCTTTTACAAATCATGTTTTTTGTATCCTAGGTAGTTCTTGGCTACCCTGAATTCATAAATATTTTCCCTTATAATTTTTTCTTAAAGTTTTATACTTTTAGGCTTTCTTATTTAGGTTCATAGATCCCTTCAAGTTATTTTCATGTATGGAAATAAAGGGTTGAGCTTAATTTTTTATATACGGATACCAGGTGTTCTAGTGCCATTTGCTAAAAACACTATCTCTTCCTCGGCTCTTGAATTGAGTTTATATTCTATAAAATGCTAATGTTAAATAATCTTTCAAAACTCAGTGGACGATATATGTGTGGTTCTATTTCTAGATTCTCTGTTTTATTCACATGATCTATATATCTTTCCTTACACCAACCCTGCCTTGATTACTGTAGCTTTAGAAGAAGTCTTAAAATTGGGTGCTAAACGTCTTCCAACACTGTTTTTGTTTTTGTTTTTGTTTTTGTTTTTGGCTTTTCTGGGTCCTTTGTACTCCTACATAACTTTTAAATTTCAATATTGAATTCTTCATTTATAGCAAGTATACACAGACCTGAATTTTTATATATACCTTGTGTTTTCTAATCCTGCTAAATTCAAGTAGAAGTTCTAGGGACTCCTAGAGATTTCTTAGTATTTTCTCTGTAGATGATCATTTCATGTACATATAAAGATTTTGCTTCTGCTGTGCTAATCCTATCCTAGTTGTGTCATTTATTGCCAGACTATTTTGATTTAGACCTATGTTTCAAAGTCTAATGGACAGATGAAGAGTAGGCATATATGCCCTTGTTCCCCACTTTAGGGAGAAAGCATTGTATCGTCTCCATTCATAGAAGGAGTTTCTGTTGGAAGTATGGAGTACATGTCTTTGATCTGTTGAGAAGGTTCTGTTCTACTTCTAGTCTCCTGATAGCTTTTACCATGAACAGCTGTAGAATTTGGTCCAATACTTTTTCTCCAACTAGTGACAGGATCATATGGCTTTCTCCTTTCCTCTGTTAAAATGATGACTTTTGGGGGTGGATCTTCCAATGCTGAACCAACGCTGCCATCCCTATAATAAAACCACTTTCTACATACTGCCAGATCTGACTTCTAAGAGTTTGTTTTGTGAAACAAATTTCTATCTATGTTCATACCTTTTTCTTCTATTATCTTTATCCAGTTTTAGGATTAGCACAATGTTGATTTCCTAAAATGAGGGGAGAAGTGTTCCTTCTTTTTTCTGCTTTAAATGTTTGATATAATTTATCAGTTAAAATGTTTATGAGCCTGCTGTTGTCATATAGGTAGGTTTTCAAACTAGGAATATACTTTCTTTAATAGGTGCTATTCAAATTTGATATTTCCTCCAGAGTTAGTTTCATTAATTTGTCTTCTAAGTTACTTCTTAGAAGTTGTCAAATTTATTTCCAAAAAGATTTTTGTAATATGCTTTCTATATCCTTTGAAATTCTGTAAAATCTGTGGTAATGTCTCCTAGATCTTAATATTGTAATTTAAAAAATGTGTAACTGATATTGTGTAACAGGAAGAAAAGGTCTAAAAGTGCAGGGTAATTGGGAGGGGTAGGGGAAGGGAAAAAAGGGAAAGGAAAAAATATGAGAAGAGGAAAAAAATGGAAACAAGGTCTTTGCAAATAGGGAAGGGTGGAGGGGGTGAAGGGAGGGCAAGGGAAGGGGGAAAAAATAAGAACCAAGATGCTCATGTAATGGTACAAGATCCCAATGATGAATGTAACTGTATTTTATACCTAAAATGTACCAATAACGTTAATGGGGGGAAAAAAACCAGTTGAGTTTGCCACATAGCTAAAAAGTCCAACTAAAGTAAACATCACAGCCTTAGCCTCACTCATAAATCCATTCCTGGACTTCTCATCTCTCTCTGTATCTATCCTGTTATTGATTTATCTATTTTGAGTAATAACATTATTGCCATTTATTAGATGTCTGTGATCTCAAACACTCAGTGGGGTTTTAAGAATGGCTTAGAAATGATAAACCTAATGTCAGGGTTATTATTACCATTTCTGGAAGGAGAGATGAAGTTTAGGGAGGTCAAGTTGCTTCTCCAGGATGCCACTGTGAGTAAGCCATGACAGTAGTGATTGAACCTGTCTTCTGATCCCATGAACACTACATGTCCTGTCTTATACTGTCTTTGCACATTAGTAAATAAAGCTGTCTTCCTTACACTATACCCTACCCTAGTCTTCTATGCATACAGTCTCTTGATTTTTCCTTCTCTTTTTCTAATGGTCTTTTCTTTCTGTATTAAGTTTGCATCCTGAGAACAGCATTCTCTCTGGTTGGCTCTTCTTCTGGCTAAAATAGCTACTTTAGCTTCCCAAAATAGGAATAGTATTTCTTGAGCCCTTATACTCACACACCAGACACTGTGCTCAATACTGTGTAAGTATTGTCTCATTTGAATCTTACAAGAACTCTGAGATAGATATGATTATTGACACTTAGAAAGAGGCAAAAGTAACATGTACAAAGGGTAAGAATGTATCCAGGGCCAATGCAGTTAGGAGGAGATTCAGTAGAGATCGGATCCTTCTGTTCTTCTTAATCACTATGCTGTACATGCCCACTGTCCTCCAGACTGCACCTCATATGATTTCTCTCCCTGAGCCTGAGGGTGATCCCCTTTTCAACAATACCCATTCTCTTCTTCTACTCACCGTCTGATACCTACTTTCTCTACACTAATGATACAGCTCTTCTGACTTGTGTGTGACTTTTTTTTTTTATAGTTTCCTTTCAATTTAGAGAACTTCATTAGCCATTCTTTATCATAATTTTCCACACTTGAGAATGTCTTGATTTCTCCTTCATTCCATGTCCTTAGGTATAGAATTCTGGGTTGACAGTTTTCTTGTAAGATCTGAAAAATATTCCACTTCTTTCTAGCCTCTATTATTTCTGGTCAGAAATCTATTGTCGCTTAACTTGTCCCCCCCGCCCCCCCCATAGATTATGCATTATTTCTTTTTGGCTACTTTCAAGATTTTTTTTTTTTTTTTTTTTTAGTTTTCAGAAGTTTACTTATGATATGTTGTGGCATGAATTTGATTGGGTTGGTCCTATTTGGGTTTGCCTAGCAAGCCATACAAGTATGAATCGATAAGAGAATGTATGTGTGTGTACAGAGGTGTGTGTGTGTGTATGTGTGTGTATGTGTGTAATTTTCTTTCCAAATTTGAGAAAATCTCAGCTATTATTCTTTTCAGCCCTAGTCTCTTTCATCTTTTCTTTGAGACTCCAATGACACAAATGTTACCTTTTTTTTCTTTTTTCTTTTTTTGGTACCAGGGATTGAACTCAGGTCCTTGCGCTTGCGCAGCAGGCAGCGAAACCACTGAGCTAAATCCCCGCCCCAATGTTACCTTTTTTTAAGGTTAAACACTTCTTCCCTGAGGATCTGTGTGTGTGTGTGTGTGTGTGTGTGTGTGTGTGTGTGTTTGTGTGTGTGTTTTGGCCTATTTTGAAGATTGGGTAATTTCTACTGAGGTGTCTTCAAATTTACTTCATTCTTTCCTTTGTATCCTCTATTCTGCTGTTGAGACTATCCACTGACTTTCTGAGAAAGTTTGGTTGCATTTTGTAGTTGTAAATTTTCCACATTTCTTAAATATAGTCTAGTTCAGTCCTGAGATCTCCTCTTTTGTCATTTGTTTCAAACTTACTCATTTGCTCATTGAATCATTTTTATGATGGTTGCCTTAAAAATCCTTGTCTAGTAGTTCTGACTTCTAATCATCTCCATTTTGATTGTCTTTTCCCATCCAGTTTGAGATGTTCTTCTTTCTTGGTATGATGAATAACTTTTGTTTGAAGCCAGGATTTTTTCTACTCTAAGACTCTGGTTCTTATTTGATCATTCTACTTTGAAGATCATCTCTGATGCCAGCCTGGTGGGTAAAAGGGGGTGCTGCTTTGTTGCTGACCAGTGAAGGTGGAAGTATAGGTTCTTTGTTAAGCCTCTGTTGACAGGTGGCGAGATGGGCCCCATTACTGCTGGGTGGGGGAGGTTCCTACTAGACCCATCACTGCCTGGTTGGGAGGGAGAGAGGCACTTAGTTATTGCCCCACACCTGGCCTCCACGGTTGCTATAGAGTGGATGGTCCTGTTACCACAGAATGATGGTAAAAATCCTGACTCTTCATTAGTCTTTGGCTAATACTACCCAGTGGGGAGAGGAAGTGACTTTTTGCTTGATATTTCTTGTGATTCCTGTTAACTATTCCTACTTACTAGAAATCTATTTTTAATATAGTGCTATTTTTTTAATCCATTTGATTATTTCTTATATTACCTTTCTGTCTTCCAAATGTGGATTCTTCCCAGAGTAGCTCTTCTTTTGAAGCAGGCTGTTCCTCCAACAGCTCTCCAGTTTCCAGACCTTTGGGTTTTACTTCTTACTGTGGGACTGCCAGATCTCTCTCCTGAAATCCTGCCTCTTCTCGAAGGCTTCATCCTTTCTTGATCCTCTTCATCCTCTTCATTCTTTCTTCATCCTTGTCTTGAAGGCTTCGTTCTTTCGAAAGACACTTCTGTCTATACCTCTGCCACCATTTTGGGCTTAGTATCTACAACATAAAATGCATTTGCTTATATCTCCTCTTTCCTTTTAATTTTGTATTCCTCCCAGTGTCCCAAGCTCTGTCTATTACATTATTTTTGTAGGCTTGTGGACATTAAATCATCTGGTTCATTTGACCCTCTTGTCCATTTTTCCTTCAGTATGTCTTACTTAGGGGCATATTTAGGGCAGAAAGCACGAGTTAAATCTGGTTCTGCTACTTGTAAGCTGTATGACCTTGAACGATTGACTTAAACTTCACTAAATCTCAGCATCCCTATCTATTAAATGGGAATGGTGGTAATAAAACCAAAGAGGCTTGATTCAAGGGTGAAATGAGATAACTAATCTGTAATGTATAAAAGGTCCTGATACCAAATAAAGAATTAATAAAGTAATTGTAGCTGTTGGACTTCTATTAATGTAAAACAGTATTTTCTATCTTATTGCTCAGCTCTAAGCCCCCAAATTCTCTGCTTGGTTTTTCTAGAGTGCTTCATTGTCTTTTTCTACTCGAATTATCCAATTTATATTCAGCTTATTTTTCACTCCCTAACATGCATTTTTGCTCTAATCATCTTGTTAATTTGATTTCACTCAAATATATAATATCCCTCATATTTTGTGCCTCTCTTAGAATGACTATTCTCCCCTCCTTTTCTTCAAATTCTGTGCATTTATCAGGCCTCAGATCAAGTGCTAGAGTATTCTGTGACTCTCCCCTCCTCTCCTGATCTTTTCCTTTCTGAACTGCTTCTGAATTTGGAGTAATAAAGCCATGAACTGGCAACAAATGCACAGTGGAGGTTATGTTCTTCCTTCCATTTGGCAATATTAAGTGCCTTCTGTAAAGTCATTCAAACTATTTGTGCCACTGTCAGATGCTGCCTTCTCTGTAGCATATAAATATTCTCTGAATTATGTACATTTTTATGTTATTCATCATTCTGTTGACAAAAGCCAGTGTGCTTATTCCTGTGAGGCTCTGAATTGTTATGAAAGAAAGGTGGGTAAAGACCAGCTTTGTGCACTTGCACTTGAGAGTAGGTGTCTCTTTAAAGTTTGTGCCCCAACTTCGAGTCTTGGAAGCAGTCTATATGACTGTCAACAGATGAATGGATAAAGAAAATGTGGTACATATATACAATGGAATACTACCCAGCCATAGAGAAGGGTAATTTGAATCATTTGTGGGAAAACAGATGCATCTTGAGATCATAATGTTAAGTGAAATAAACCACACACAAACGGTTAAGTATCACATGGTTTCTCTTAACATGGGAAACCTAAAATATAAATAGTTTGAAAAGCAAAATAAAGGATAGATGGTAAGAAACAGGGAGGAGGACTTTGTGGAGATGGAAGAAGAACAGAGATGGAAAGTGGAATTAAAAATGATTAAATATATATATATATATATATATATGTATATGTAACAGTTTCCCAAGATGAGCATGTATTACAAACATATACTAATACAAATAAACTCTAATATAAGTAAAATAGTGCCTCATCTACCTTACCCTTATTCCAGCCATGGTAAGCATTTATTGTCCTAGGAGCTTGCAATGGGAGTGAGTGAAGGGATAGAGGAGGGCTACTAACATTCTCCAAACCGAGGAAAGCATCATGGCCGCAGTACAGATTGCAACAGCACAGAGAAAGTAGTGATTAATTTGGGGGTGGATTAAGTAAGCCTCACAATGGAGGTGACATTTGAGCTGTGATTTGAGGCCTATGAGTTCAGCAGCAAGGGCAACACGCTTTAGTTGGAATGAAGAGCCCGGGAGAAGCAGAGGAGCTATGAATGGGTCCTGTTTTGGCATATATATTATTTGGAACAACTGGGGTGTGTCTGGGTTGTATGGTCCTTAGGATGTTGGAGGAGGAAAGATGATAGAGGGAAGATAGAGGGACCAAAATTCAGATTTGTTTTAAAAACTAAGAAGTACTATACTCTTCAAAAACTCCATTCTACTTCTGTATAAAAGGTGTGAAAAAAGCTGATCCTAAGATATATTTTAGGTAATCTAATCCTCTAAGTTTTGCCTTCTGTACTGTTTGACTACAATTTGGCTACTTTCAGACTCCCCCTCCCCCCGTGGTTTGCTCTGTGATATACACTGGGAATAGAAAGGGTGAACAGGATCATGAGGTTTTCTTCCTGTTTACATCACTAGGAATTGATTCTCATGTCGCAGTGGTTGCCCTGGGCCCATACTTTGGCTGTAAAGGATGCTGAGAAAATAAGTATCCAGCACTATTAGCTTCTGCAATTGGGGGGTAGGCTCTGCCTCAAGAAGTGGAGGATTTTCCAAACACATAAGGGTACCAAGATGTTAAATGCATGACAAATGTCTAGTGCAGTCTCCCTGCTGTCTGTTGTATGCGTGCCATCGACTTTCTTTCATTGGAGTGTCATGGGAAATACAGAGTTCATTTGTACCAGGAGAAGATTTTACCAACTCTCTGGGATAGAGGGAGGAAACTCGACTCAGACAAGTTGAGAAGTGGAGAGAAAACTCTCGAGTCTTAGATTACTTACTGACCTCAAAAGCAAAAGGGCTGGCTCAGCCTTAGCTAGGGCTGTCAGTGAGCTAATTCTGGTTCATGAAACAAAGTGAAATTTTAAATGTGGGGATTTCCTTGATTTGTGAGCGATGTTCAGAAATCATAGGTAACACCACAGGTAAATTTTATTTGGTCCATATTAAAAACTTGATAAGTAGAACAAGTATTCTTTCCTTGTTTGGAGATGGGAAAACTATTGTATATTGAAGTGAAGTATCTTGTTTTGGAGTTACATAACTACCAGCTGATAAACCTAAGCCTAGGTCCCAGGCTCTCCATTTCTCTCTCAGTATTCTCACTGTATCTTGAGTATTTTCTTGTAAGAATTCCCATTTATATGCATAGTAAAGGCATTGTACCTGAAGCCTGTACCATAAAGTGTGTTATTAAAAGGCCCCTGATTTTATGCTTAATGCTTGGGTTAGTAGGACATATCCATTGGCTTTGCTTCTCATGCATGGATGGTTATTTGTATACAGGATATGGTGAATTTCTATGCTCTGGCTTGGAAAAATAAACCTTATGAAGGTCTGTTTTCCTTATTTTGAGGTATTTATACTATCAGCTTCAACTTCGGATTTTTCAATTTTAGGTTTTGTTCAAATTTATTTCAAGTCATTAAAATATGTATGTCCCATTGCCTCAAGAATCAAATAGGTATACACACACACACACACACACATACACACACACACACACCCCTAAGGAGTTAAAGAGCTTAGGCAGTAAAAGATGTTTATTTTTTACCCTGCAACAAAGGTATTTTCGGTATGTAGCATGTTGTCTTACCAGCTGCTCCCTCCTTTAGTGTAAGAGTATCTCCCATTACTTTAGTCTCTTCTGGCGATTAATAGAAACTGAGGTATGGGGAGGGTGGATCCATCACTTGGCTTAAGAATACCAAGTTTATACAATCAAGTCAGTAGTTGACAATTTGCTGTTAAGTGACACACTCTTGCATTCTCTCAGGAAATGAGAACACAGTACAAGGGAGAAAGTCTGGATTTGTGTTGGTCAGCAAGTTTTTTGAGTGATGCATGCACACACAATAAACGTGTTCTAAACAGTACTAAATGGAAAGATTAACTTACTGGACTAAGCATTCTGTTACTTGGGCTAAATTGGTACCAGCAGCACTGGCTGAGCTCACTCACTTTCTGTGCCTCAGTTTCTCCATCAATGATTATAAGCATTTCCTGTGTCGGATCCCTCATGTACTAGCCTATTACTCCATCACCACTAACCTATCAGCCACTTGTGGTTTCTTCCTTTTACAGGGAGGAAACCAAAGCTGAGGGAAGTTGAGCGATTTACTTCGAGGTCCTGGAGCTAATTAATAGCAGAGTAGGGGTACAGACATTGGGGCGCTCCAGAGACACACTGCTCATTCCTCCTTCTATCCAGCCGCTACTTTTAGCATCATTTTCATGCCTCCGCCCCAGACACCAACATGCACCCATGAATGTCTCCTCCACCCTTTTACAGTTGCTATGTTTTGAGCCTGTTGAGGAATGAATGGATACTTGAAAACACAATTGCTAGACTTAATCATTTTTTTTCCAGATAATGAATTATGCAACTCCGTGACTAGTCCTTAGTTTGAGACTTCTAGCAGGTTTGATGATGTAGCTGATTTATATAACTTTATATTTTATCGCAGTCTTTGTTTCCTACATGCAAAGCAGTCAAGTATGTAAAGGTGGGTTGGGAGTTGGAATTTGATGATGGCATGGAAGGCAGTTAGTTAAGAAAGAATGGTTTCTCAAGAGAGAGGAGATGCAGAAAAGACAAAGTAGAGTATTGATCTACTTGGGGCTGTCAGAGGCATTCAGGAGGGTGTGTGTTAGTGGACCAAGGGAAGGGAAGGCTGTTAATAATGGCACAGCAGGACCAGTAGGAGCTGGGGAGGCTGGTCTCTAGCAGGGAGCCCTGGCAGGGGAGAGTTGTTAAAGAAGAGACTGGCTGAGTCTGGGGACATGCAGAACTGCCAGATTGTTGAGGTCACTTGGCAGACAGGGCTGTTTCAACCCGAAATTGAGAGGCTGCATCTGGAACACAGCAGAGAGAGAACAGAGTGACTCTTAGGGTAGAGATGAAGGGAAGTAAGGCATGACAAACTCACCTGAATGTTGTTACAGCTATCTCTAATTTGTCTTGCTGTTTCCAATTTATATCCCCAGGACTCCTCACCCCACCATTAAGTCAAGCAATGGTTCAATTATCTAGCCCTGTAGGGAAACACCATAATACTTAAAATAAAATTCAAGTTTAGCCCTCTAAGCGCTGGGGCTACTTTAACCATGTTTTTCATGGGACTCTTTCTGAAAGGCACTTTTATTTTTCTTGTCACATACGTGCAGTCCAACTTTTTACTTAGGAAATACCATCATTTTGCTGGCCGACAGTGCGCAGAGAGCTTGTTAGAAGTTCAAAGGTGTGGGCCTTCCTGTCCCCAGTCTGGGGTTGGGGTGTCTATGGTCTCCCCATGGCTATCTTCCCCTCAGTGTAGTCAGAATGTCTGCTACTCCCCGCTCCTGATCCCAGCCACCCCTGGCCAAGGCCTTCCTCATTTTCAGTTGTGTTTTCCTTCTGCTTTTTTTCCCCAGCCACATCTCCACTCTTGACCCCTGTGGGTTACTTCTTTAGCTGTCCCCAGGTAATGAGAAGGCTCCTTCCTTCTGGTCAGTGAGCTGATTGTTTGCAGGGCCAGATGTCCTCTGGGGGCTTTACCTAATCTGGACTCTTGGCAGCATTGCTTGGAGAATTTGTTTGCCTTGCTGGAGGTGGAGGAGCCTTCTTTTCCTCTTTCACTTCATTTCTTAAAAGAAAGCGCCCCTCAACAACTGAGCAAGTGCTGCAGGGCTAGCTGGATGCAACTGTTGTAGATCATCTGGCACGTATGATGTGCCAAGGTCAAGGGCAAAGGCTAGCACTTCCAAGTGACAGTCTTTGAAAGGGACACCATGAATCCTTTGATGACAGTGGTGAAAAGTTATAAAGGAGCCTGTTTTTCTCTCTCTGTTAATATTGATAAGGGCAGGGATTTTGGAGCCAACCAGGCTGGTTGGGTTCAAATCCTTGCCCTTCCACTTAGCTGTGTAGCTTTAGGCAAAGCAGTTGCCACCTCTGCTTTTTAATCTAAAAAACGGAGATAATGCTATTACCCAAGATATAAGATTAATGTGATGACCATATGTTATATAACATAGTATTTGAACTATTCATGTATATATGTGAAGCCTTGAGTTAGTCAGCAAGTAATTGGCCTCGAAAGAGTTCCCTATTATTATTTTTCCTTGTTTTTGTGGTTGTTTTTTTTTTTTTTGAGGGATGGATTTTTTGTTCTGACTTAAAAGCATGGCTGGTTATTATTTCTGACTTGTCTGAATTGTTGGTTGTTATTTCTATCATTAAAGACAGGTTTTTACAAGTAGAAGGCACTGAATGTGTGTCATTTGATTTAAACCGGACACATAGCCTGTTCTTGGCTTGACTCTGAGTCCGAGGCAGGACCATCTGCAAAGATTGGCCTCCAAGTTGCCTGGCCAGGAGGTAACCCTGGTTCCATTTGCACTCTGTCCTTTAGGCTACAGAAGTTGCTCTTTCTGTGAGTGCCTTACTGTTGGAGCCTTAGAGGTGATGCTTTGTCCCAATGTTCATCCATGCTTTGCTGAATAGAGATGGGGCCTCAAACCTACTATTCACACTTGGGTAGTAGAATGTCTTTTCCTTGAGATGCTTTTAAGATCTATATTTCATGATAAAGTTGAGCCAGGAAGTATGACCAGTTTTTCAGTTGAGTCCAAAGACACAATTTTAAGGCATGCTCTTTGTGCCACGCCTCAAAAACAGAAATGGGACCCTGCTCTTACAGTGCTTATAGTCTGGATATGTAGATATACTGATGACAGTGGTGAAAAGTTATGAAGGAGCTTGTTTTCCTCTTTCTGTTAACATTGTTAAAGATTTGGAGTTTGGAGCCAGCTGCTTGTGTTCAAATCCTTGCCCTTCCATTTACTACCTGGATGTATATAGATAATAAAATATAGTAGAAGCCCGATGATAGATAATAGGAACCCCATGGTTAGGTCCATGTGGACCCTTGGAAAGAGAGCTCTGTTTATCCTTTCAGTGAAATGGGATGGAGGGGTGGAGATAAATCTTGCAAATGTTTGTGGAGAGTTTTTATTTGAGATGAATCCAGAGCATTGAGTGGGTTTGAATGAGTCAGGCAGTGAAAGGAAGCATGTTTGAGACAGTGAAAACTGCAACAACAAGGGGCACAGAACTTCAGAGCATCCTGACCTCCAGAGCAGCCTGAGAACTGTATGAATTTGCCCTGGCTGAAGTGAAGTAGGAGGAAAGAGAACAATGGTGAGGGTGGCAGCGGCAGGCTGGAGCTGGCCTATGTCTGGCTTTTGAGAGGCAGTTAGGAAATTGCCAGGAATTTTGCAAGCTGGTTGTTAAACCACTGCTAGCTCAAAATCTGCAGTGGGGGAAATATTTACACCATGGAAATCAGCAAATTCTGCAAATCAGGACTCTCTCCCCTCCTTCCTAGAGAGCTACTTTACCAGCGATCCATTGATTGTGATACCTTAGATACCATTCCAAAATTTATTTTTTAGGGCCCCAGTGCATGTAGGTGATGGGCATTAAGGGCAGAATGGTTAGTAAGGGTGAGCAACATGGTCAGATTTATAATTTAGAATGATAGCTCTGTGTTTTGAGTCCTACCCTCCAAGAAATAAATCCAAAGAAGGAGGTTTGCAGAGGGTTTCTTGAATGTTCTTGAGATCAGCATTTGTGGGGCTGCTAAGAAAGCGGGTTTGGGCACAAGGAGGGTTTGGATGAGGAAGCAGCTATAACAAAGGTTCTCCTCATCTCAGTGGAAGGCTTTGGAGTGAGATGGCCCTTCAGGAGAGTCCCACTGAGGCACTGGACAGGGGCTGTCCTGTGGAGGGGCCCAGAACCACTGAGATGTGTCTCTTCTACTGAGGGAAGTTCCCAAAGAAGCCTCAGCAGCTGGGGAGAGAAGGTGACATTTGGTGGTGCACCCCAGCTGATCCTGTGCTCCAGGTGCTGTTTGAAGAATATATGAGATCTGTGGGAGGTGGAGGGCAAGGAGGCTGTTGGGAGCATGAAGAAAGGTTAACAGCATCAGGAACGGTGGAAGTGGAGTCTACGGACTAATTTCTCTAATGCAGTAGCTCCCAAGCATGCGTAGCAATGGCTACAAATATTAAAATGGAGTTTCATTTCTTTTTAAAAGCACAGAGATGGGCCAGGCATATTGGTGCATGTCTGTAATCTCAGGGAGTTGGAGGCAGGAACATTGTGAGTTCGAGGCCAGCCTGAATTAGACAATGAGACCCTGTTTTAAAAAAGAAACCAAACTAAACTGAACCAAATCAAACCAAACAACAACAACAACAACAACAAACCTACAGAGGTAGAAATAGATGAAAACTAGCAAATAGTAAAAGTGGGGAGCATCCTTAGAATAACCTCTGTAGTAAAAGTTTTGCAAAGAAATAGACGTACAGGGATAACTTTAAAATGATACTTGGTGTTTTGTAGCTCACATGCTTCACATGCACAAGGTCTTGAGTTCAATCCCCAGCACTAGGAAAAAAAAGACCACACTGTTTAGATCTTACCAAAATGGCAAAGCAAATGATGACAATTAAAGTTTAATGAGGAAATATCTAAAATGATTAGGGAGATTTAGAATTTAGATGACGGAGAAGCACAATATCAAATACACATCTTATTTGCTTCTGAACGCTGGCACATTCTGTTGCAGCCTGTGGATGAGTGCTTTGGTCCCTGGTTTCATTTGGCTGAAAGCTGGTGATTGTACAGTGACAGGCTTAGCCAGGTACACTGGGACATCCCAGTCCCCAGGGAGATTGTTGAGTCAGAGTGACTCCTGAAGACAACTGGGATTGACAAGGTGTGTGGCAGGAGCACAGATTTCTGGGATGGACACTAGTGGGAGGAGAATAGAAGGGATGAGTACTACTTCCTGGACTAGAAACCAGATTATGGATGGGAGCAGTGATCTGAAAACTTTTTCTGTTAAAGGCCAACCAGTAAATATTTTGGGTTTTAGAAGGCCTGTGGTCTGTGTTATAGCATAATATAGAAGCAGGCAGATGACATGAAAATGAATCTGAGTGTTGTATTCTGATGAAGCTGTATTTATCAAAAGGGTAGCCGGGCGTATTTAGCCCTTGAGTGTTTGTTGGCTGCTCTCTGGACTGAGGTCCAGAGGTCTTAGAGCAAAAGAGCACTGAAAAGTGATTTATTGTGCTATATAAGGAAAGTGTGGATATGCAGATGGAAGTTTGATAAGATTTATGATTAAGGTGATAAAACACATTTGTTTTATTTTGTTCTCTTTTTTCCTGGCTATTCTTGTCTTTGAAATAATTTGAAATGGATATATATATATATATATATATATATATATATAAACACACACACATATTGTTTGTTGATTGATAATAATCAATTGTCTGTTATTTTCTGAAGTGTTAAACAGTATGAAGAACCTTTCTATTAGCCTTTTGTAGATGTAATTTAGTTATTTTTATCTTGGGTGGAGCTCTTCGTCATATTTTCTTCCATTTACCATTGATCCTGGGTCAGTTCTTATCCTGGACTGTATATTGCAATCACTTGGGACCCTTGTAGACATCACAGTGCGTGCACCACATGTGGAACAAGTAAGCAGAGCTCTAGGGATAGCCCAGACGTCATTAGATTTTAAAGCTTCCTAGGGGAGGCCCATGTGCAGCCCAGGTTGAGACTCAGAGACTCACTCCCTGGGATTTGAAGAAAAAAAAAGATGTCTTCAACATCTTCCCTTTAGCTGCTGAAATAAAGTGGGACATATACCTGTTTAGGTAAGCACTTATGACCAAGGCCTCTAGGATTCTTACGTCACTTGTTTCCTTGTGACACAGTAAAAAATTCTTTGTTGTTTGGTAGAGGCAATAAAAGAATATCAGGAAGCTGTTGTGATTTGGCTGCTATCTATATTTCTAGCCAGAAGTGCTTTTTCCATCGGCGAGTGCAGTGGCAGCCTTTGAGGCTGTTGAAAGCTTCCAGGTTCTGGTGATTAAGTCATTACCCACAGAAGCCAGCCTCACCAGAGCAAATGGTCAGGACAGGTGTTCTCGGTCCAGGGGGAACAGCCTTATAACATCGTCTTGGCACATGGGTGTTTGATGCTCTCTGTTTCCTACAGAGAACCTAACTGGCCGGGCTAATGGTGATTTTTGTTTAATGTTAAGAAGACATAGGACAGGTGAACAGTAAATTCAAGGAACTATTATAAAGATATATTAAAGTTAACTTGAAAATATAGATAGGTGTATAATAATATTTTGTGAGTCAGAACTCTTTGCTTGCAAACATCATCCTTGTCGTTTTACAACTTATGACACTAGGTCACTCGAGCATTTAATGGGTTCATTTCAAAGACCTAGTGCTTTTTTTTTTCTTAGTCATTTTTTCCCCTTTGGTCTGTGAGAGGGGAGTACATTGTCTAGAATGAAGACTCTTCCAGAGGGGGACAAACTGCCTGCTGTTCCTTCTCAGGTTCCATCGTAGTAGAGATAGGGGACTTGCTTTGTTCAGCCAGAGACTGTGGAAAGAGGGTAAGATTCTGTCACTTGGTGGGACCAAGCATCTCATCAAAATGGTTATAACTATAGGAGCTTATTGTCCCTTCTTTGAAACTATCTATTCTAGTGTTGAGTCAGTGGTTCAGTCATGGTATGGCCCTGGATGGTGACCCTGCTATCCCTGATTTCCTGAACTCTCTCTGGTCACAGGATGGCTACTGAGCCCTCAATATCATGACATTATCCAAAGGCAGGAAGAGAAGGGGCCATCTTGCCCCTGGGTCTCGGATTTATTGTCTTACTTAGGAAGGAAAGCCTTTTCAGGAGCTCCCAGCAGGTGCCTTTTCAGGTTTCAGACCTGACGCTAAAAGCGCTGTCATTTGTTTACTCTCAAACCTATGTTGGCAGACAAGGTCACTTTGGTTGGCATAAAGGTTAGCCGACTTCCTGTAAAAGATCAGATTATGAATATTTTAGGCTTTGTGGAGCACATATGGTCTCTGTTAACGCCCCAAATGTAACAACCATTATTAGCTAGAGGGTTGTTCATTAGGCTATAGCCCCAGCATGAAATAATTAATTATATTGCATCTGAGGGGGGGGCATTCCTTCCCACTCTGCTACCTATTTTCTAAAAAGAGATACAATTTTTAAAAATTGAGATGACAGCCAAGAGTGTTTGCCTAAGTATCTAATCTATAAAATTGTAATAATTATTAAATGACATAGCCAGATAAAGTAACAGTGTAGTCCTGAGTACAACATAGGCCCTCAGAAAATAGAAGCTATTTATTATTGTTCTTCTGTTCTTAAATATTTCTTTATTATCCCTGAAGCATTTTCTCATTTACACTTCTCTGATACATATACATAGTATTACACACATATGATTAGACTGATTCGATTGTAATAAAACATCGTTGGTAATTTTTAGGGGGCTCAGTATTTTTCCATTGCGGGGAAGTATGAGCTCTTCAGTCTGTATCTTTACCATTCGTACAGCAGTGTAATGTAGAGAGTGGACAGTAACACGATGGTATGGAGGATGGATGTAATCAAGGCCTGATATATTCATGGAAATGTCCTAGTGAAGCTTGTTAACTTGTACAATTGATATGTGTTAATAATTATAATTAAGTAGTGTAATTTGGCAGTGAATAATTTGATGAAGAAAAGCTGGAAGTTGATTTTTTGGTATTTATTAGATTGGAAATATTATTCCCACTGTGTTAGTTGGGTTAGACTAGTTAAAAAAAATAACACCAGAATCTCAGTAGGTTAAGATGAGAAAAATGTGACTTCTTACTTATGTTAAATGAATGAGCAGGGAGTCCTACTCTGCACAATGATTCAGGGACCCTGAGTGACAGAGGCACCACTGTTGAGGGGTTGCGCCATTAGGAACACATGGCCTCCTCACTCACATGACAGAAGAAAGGAGAGTCTGGAGAAAAGCTCTTGAGGTTGTCCCTACCTCAGCCTGGAAGTGACATACTTCACTTCCACTTGTATATCAATGGCTAGAACTCAGCACCCGGATCACCCCATCTGCAAGGAAGACTAGGGAAAGTGGAAGAGCACATAGATATTGAGTGAGCACTACCATCCCTTCCATAATCCCACTGCTTTATTAGTATTTTTCCAGGAAGATAGAATCAAAGAAGTTGTACCATTATTACACTGGCAGTTTCTAGTTCTTTATTTTCTATCTTGTCTTAAACTCTTTGTTTATCCAATTCTTGTTCCTTTTCTTTCTTAACAAATATTTTTGGGTTATAGTCTTCTCTTTTTCCATTCTTTTTCCTTTTCTTACAACAATTTAGATTCATCAGCTGTATCTAAAGTTAGAATGACCAAATAAAAAATTAATGGAAGTGAAAAGGTATATCATAATCAGATTGCTATAATACAAAAATTCAATAACATTTATCATTGTAATTTCAAAAACGTCTTTTCTTTGCCCTTTCAACACTCGACTGGAGGTGATGTTGCCCCATAGAGTACAACAGGCAATGTCTAAGGGCATTCATTTTTAGTTGTTACAACAGAGTGGGAATTGCTACCAGTGTCTAGTGGGTAGAGCCCACAGATGCTGTGCATATCCCACAATGCAGGGGACAGGCTCTGAAGATAAAGAATGATCCAATCCCAGTGTCAATAGTGCTGAGACTGGAACATTGCCCTGCCCTCTACCCCCATTCTTTTTGTACATAGTCCTGAACCCAGAGCCTTTGCATTGAACTACATTCCCTTCTCATTTGTGTATGTTTTTGTATATGTATGTATGTATGTATGTGTGTATGTATGTATCAAGGAATGAAACGGTCTTGCTAAGTCACTGAGTTGCTCAGGCTGGGCTACAACTCTCAATTCTCCTGCCTCAGCGTGAGATTACAGTCATGTGCCACCATGCCCACTTGTGTTGTGTCTTTCAAGTGTCAAAAGTGCTGAGCCTGAAGTGTTCCTCCTTTCTTTTACTAATTACCTGTTTAGGGCATGGTATTGTTTGGGCAGCCTTTTCATTTTTACATAACCCTAATCCATTCCCAGTCTTTGTGGAGTAACTGCAGGTAAAAATGTAACACCCAGAGGTGTATGGGGCAAGTTGATTCTTCAAGAGATTATGTGATTGTTAGGTAGACTTCCTCAGAGTTTGAGTAGAAACCTTGAAAGCAGTTTTTCATGGTTTTACTGTTGTCTTTCTCAAAATTTATACATCTAGGAAGTTCTGAACTATTTCATAGTGATTATTGAAATCAACATTGCGACCGTATAATTTCCAAATAGTTAAAAATGTGATGACTTATAGAAATATATACTGAACATTCTTAAAGGACTTATATAATTCATTAATGAAGGTAGAGAGATTAGGGTTAAGGCTACTGTTTAGTGGTAGAACACCTGCCTAGCATGAGTGAGCCCCTAGCACACACATGTGCATGTGCCTGCACACACATGCACGCACACACACACACGCACACATACTCAACAACAGCAAAACTAACTCATGGATGAAATCAGAAGACTGATGATTTGTAGATACTGAAGAAAGAATGGTGGCATAAGTTTACGTGTGAAGCTGGTTAATATCCTTCAGGCCTATAAGACTGTGATCATTGGTGTTTCACTAGTGAATAGAGATCATTTGCATATGTATAAGCATTAACACAAGTTAACACAACCTCAGTGAGTCTGGGTCTCAGTCAACTCAGAAATTCAAATTGATCTAGGACAATGGTTCCCACACTTTGGCCTTGTCTTAGTTACTTTTCTCCTTGCTGAGACAAAACACCCAACACCTAAGGTTAAAAGAGGAAAGGTTTGTTTTTTGGCTCACAGTTTGTAGAGGTTTCAGTCCATAGTTGGCTGGCTCCAAAGCCAGGTGGCATGGCAGAGGAGAAACAGTTCATAGTGGGCAGAAGGCAGGAAGGCAGTGAAGTAGCAAAGAGGCAGCAGACCACTTTCTGTCCCTTATATTCTACCCAGGCTGCACTCCCTTAGGGTGGGTAGCACTCACACCCAGGTTGGGCCTTCCCATTATCCACACCGGGAACTATGCCAAGCCAATCTGTGCACTAATTTAGTAACCACACACCCTTAATTCTAGCATTACACACTCTAGATCTAGTCACCTCTAAAAATCCCTACTTATGATCCCATGAGGCTTTGAGGGCACATCTAGACACAAGCCAAAGGGGTCTCTATCAGAATTACCGAGAGGACTTGTGGAGAAAAGATCACTGGCCCCAGTCCCAATTTCTTGTTCAGTAGGTCTGTGGTGCTGACTTTGGGCATTTTGAACAAGTTTCTCCAGCTGATGTTGATACTGGTGAACCAAGTACCACAGTCTGAGAGTTGGCTACTGCTATGGTTTGGATTTGGAATGTCCCCAAAAAGCTCATATGCTAAAGGATTGGTCTACAGCTTGGTGCTATTGGAAGGTAGTAGAACTTTCAAGAGGTAAGGCCTAGTGGGAGGTCTTAGTCTTTGGGGACCTAGTGGGAATCCATCCCCTTCCTGTCTCTCTCTTTACTTTCTGACTGCCAGAAGGTGACTGCTATGTGCCCCTGCCATGATGAGCTGCTTTACCACAGGCCCAAAAGCAATGGGCCCATTGACCATAGAGTGACACTTCCAAAACTGTAAGCCAAAATGCTGATGCTTTGAACCTCTTTGGAACAAAATAGGATTTGGGTTTTGAGATATGCCCTGTGCTCTATTACAGTGGTACCTTGGTTCATGAATGCTTCTGTTTGTCAACAATTTGGCTCACAAACAAAAGTGTTTGGCAAAATTTTGTTTTTGTTTGCAAACTCTACATTGGGTGACAAACATGACTTCAACCATCTTTCCCGCACAAACCCAAAGTGGCCATCTTTTCCAAAATCATGGAACACATTAAGTTTGTCAACCCAGGTATCACTGTATAGGGAAAATAGGTAGGAATAACCTGGACTTTGTGTTGAGACTTAATTTTAAAGTAAGGCAACTCATTGTCTATAGAACTTTAAAAAGGTCATTGATTTTAGCAGTTGGCTTGAACTAACTTTCTCTGTTGTTGCAATAATCAGATTTTGAAACTCATTATACTTGGTCAGCTCTGCACTACCCCTCTGTGACTTTCATAATGTGGATGCAGTAAGCAAAGGGTGATCTGCTGATTATCTAGAAGGATGTGCTTGGTTGGACCCATAGTTTTCTCAGCAGTATCTAGGAATCCTGGGTGATCTCTGTCCTAAATGATATTTCCCCATTGGTTTCTTACCAAGCCCTATTCTTCACCCAGTGATGTCTCTCCCATCTTTATTCTAGTGTACTCCTTTGTTCTGTGTGCTGATCATCTTCATGAGGACTCTCCTTATATGTGTATTTTATCAGTCTACAAGTCCATCTCCTTCACTGTTGCCAAGTGACTTTGCTCTTCTGCCGTAGCAGTGGCACCACTGAGCTAAATTCCCAGCCCTCATAATCTGTTTTTGCCTATGTGATTTTCCTTTTAGAACAGCTTTTCCTTCACCACATGGAAATTGTGCAATCAACCTTTCTGGGTGAGCTCAAGTAGCCTTTCCTGTGAGACTTCCTCAGCAAGAGTTTGTACCTCAGAGAGACCTTAACACCTTTCCATAATGGGGGTTTCTTCTGTTGAAGGATACAGGTTGGGAATTTATAAGATGAGATTATCACTTCCTGTAGTGCTACCAGTGCCAGGAATTACTTTTGTGTACAAACAAGAAACATTTATGGAAAAAGACTTAAGTTGCTGAGTACTGTTACAGTATTTTCTGTCTTATCCAATGCCTGTTGACATGTTTATTCCACATACTGAGTGATATTTATCTGGAAATCTTCAGTGCTTGGTCTGTTGCAGGTGTATGTATGAAGGAGCCCAATGTAGGATATTCAGAGGGGTTCCTCTCCTCCTTAAAGTATATCTTTTGCTGGGCCCTTGCTACTCCCAGCATGATCCCTGAGCCTACAGACCAGTGGCCTGCCAGCATCAGGGAGCTTGTTAGAAATGCAAGATCCGCAACCCCACCCTAGATGTTTTGCCTCAAAATCTGTATCTTACCAGCATCCCTAGAAGATTTGAACGCATGTTAAACCCTGAGAAGCATTGCTTTCAAAATAAGCCCCTTTGGATGCAGGGTGTCCTAGGCACATTGCAAGTCTCCCCTCCCTCCTTTCCTCCCTCTTTCCCTCCATTTATTCCTTCCTGTGTGCAAAATCACAGAATCTGACCTGCACCAATGGAATTAGATTCTCAGTGGAGAGAGACGCTGCATGTTAAACAAGTACTCCAAGTGATTCCTGTCACTACATAGTTTAAGAGCTACTTCCCAGCTCTTGAGTTATCTCTGATTTCCCCCCAGAACTTTGGGATGAAGAATCTCCCTCCAAATTAGCATTAATTCTGTTGTGGTCCACACCCTTCGACTTGTTCAGTTTCCTGGTTGCTGTTAATAGCCCTGCCATTCTTCTGCTGCCCTCAGTTTTCCACCTAGGTTTCATTCACCTCATTATTAAAATGTTCCTTCAACTTTCATCTAAAAATGTACCTGGTGCTGGGGATTTAGCTCAGTGGTTCTGCCGCCTGCCTCACAAGCAGAAGGACCCGAGTTCGATCCCCAGTACAAAAAATAAATAAATAAGTAATAATTAAAAAAAAAAATGTACCTGGTATCTGAGTTCTGGGAAAAAAGAGGAAGAAGTTTTTGTTTGTGTCTGTGGCCCTTTCGAGTAACTCGCATTGCTCTGCATGCATCTGGCTCAGGTCAAATTCATCGCCTGTTGCTGCTGCACTGTGCTGTTTTCTCGGTGCCCACTCATCTCTTTATGCCCACAGTGTGACATCTCTGCCTGCTTCTCTACCAAAAGCCTTCTTGCAGAGGTCACCAGGGACTTCCCTATTTCAGACTCCTTGACCTTTTGGAGCACTTTAAAGCAAACCTCTCAGAGGTTGGCAGCCATATAAAAAGCCGTGTATTTGGTCCTGACCTCCTTTGCGGGTGGGCAGAGTTGAGCATGAATGTCTGCCTCGACTCCAGGAAAAAGCTGGACTTGATTCTGTCTTTACTTGCCAACCCCCAGGGCGAGAGAGTCGTCTGTCTCTGAGAGGTTTTATACTTACAAGCATGTTTTATGGATTCAGGTTTACTATGATTTTTCTTTTTAGCATTAAGCTACTTATTTTAACTCCTCATTTCTTTAATTACCAAATTCCTTCAGCTAAATTAGTACCTTCATTCTTCTTGTGATGTTTAATCTTCCATAGGGGATTCTAACTAGTGTTGTCTTCCCTTGTTTTATAGCATGCACCCGTATGTATACAGAATAGCAACAGAAGTCATTATCTTCCCATTAAGAATCTGTAAACTAAATCTTTAAAGTTTGTGGAAAGGGAAATACTTAGATTGAAGAGAAATAGAAAAGGAAATGCATGAAATTCAGGGCATCCTTCTGAAAACAAACCGACCTTCCTTCCTTCCCTCCCTCCCTCCTTCCTTCCTTCCTTCCTTCCTTCCCTCCTTCCCTTCTTCCCTCCCTCTCTTCCTTTCTCCTTTCCCTTCACAACCTCTCTTCCCCTCTCTCTTTCTCCTTCCTCCTTTCTCTCTTTTCACATATTTAGCAATTGAGGCCCTCGCAGGACAGCCATGTCATCAAAGAAACAGAACAAATTGCTAAGCCTACAGTGAAAGTCAGGGTCCAGTGGTGGGGGCCAGTGAAGAAGATGGAGTGAGTGGAGAATGGGCAGACCTGTAATAGAAGGGACAGTGCTTGAGCTGAATGTTGAAAGGGGCCCCCTGGGTGCTGCAGGGAAGGGCAGAGGCAAAAGTCTTTCAGGCCCTGCAGCTGCGTGAGCAGGACCCAGGGGTGGGAAATGACCTGCTACATCCGAAGGAGCTTCGAGAGTGGAGGGTGAGGAAGTAGGCGAAGGAGCCAGAGTTTGGATGGAGTTAGCCCGGCTGTCTTATCTGAGACAACCGTGAGGATGGCAGGCTGCAGATGAGAGACGAGAGATCAGTAAGAAAGCCAGTGCAAAGTTTAGCCAAGACTTGCTAACTGGGGCTTAGCATAGAGGAGTCACTTGGAGTCATAGATGCTTTGAGAATAGGTTACCATGGGCAGGAGCCCCAAGGGGAGAGCAGGCAAGATGGAGTCTTAGTTCAGGTCAGCCTTTGACGGGCATGAGTGAAGGAAGTGCTCTTCAGAGAAACAAGAGGAAAACCTGTTTGGTTTAGAACACCCACTGCCTTTAGTGATTAGCAGTTGTAAGAAGATGCTTTTTATAGTGATGCCACTGGTAATACCTTACTCCTTGGCCTCTTGGAGTAGCTGAGAACAAATATTTTCCCCTTTCCATGCCATCACAGCTCTTGAAGTGGTTGGAAGAAAGCTCTTGCAAATTTCTTTAATCTTTTCCTTTAGGGGTTGTGCACGCCCCCTTGGCCCACCTGTCTGTACATGACGTGGTTTCTAAGCCACTCACCTGCACTTGCAGCACTGCCAGCAGCTTGTGTTCCACAGGAGCAGGAAAGAATGAGGCCAGTGATTTGGCTTTGTCTTCACCCCTTTGTCCTTCCATGGAGATTCCTTTCTTCCAATTTTCACTGCAGACTCTGTGTGAGTTGTTGGGTCAATGAGCCTGAGGGGTGGAAGGCAGAGCCCTGGGACCACTGAATAGCCTAGCTTTGTCTGGCCACATGCTTTTCTGACTGTTTATGGTGCCTGACAGGGTTTTTTTTGTTCTGAGGAGAGCTGGTTTGAGAAAGCAGGCTGCTGAGAAAGCTGTCATCCCGAAAGCCCCCCTGAGAGCTGAGAGTTAGCATCCCAAAGGCATCCTTTGCCCACGGGGGTCATCTGAGGCCTCTGTGGCCTTGTCCAAGTCTGACTGTGATAGAAAGGGGAAGTATTTGTTGCCAGCTCCACCAGTTTACCAGTGGATGGGAAAGAGCACGGGCCAGAAAGATTCAATTTTACTCATCAATCACACATTCCAAAAGAAAGACAGGAAAGAAAGAAAGAAAGAAAGAAGAAAGAAAGAGAGAGAGAAAGAAAAAAGAAAAAGAGCAAAGAGGCAGCAGCTGTACCACTTTTCGTGACTTCTCCTCCCCAGTTGGCAGTCACAATGCTTTCTTTCACAGAACTCACAATGTCAGTTTTCCTCAGAATTTCTGGTAGAAATCTGACAGGGAAGGAAGGTGGAATGAGTGAGGTTTCCAGTTCACATTTGGGATGAATTACACACACTTGGGACTGTAACATACAAACATCATGCAGAGTTTTCTGTCTCCCCGGCCCTCCTGCTTTCTCTCATGGCCCTGGACTCAGTACAGGATCCTTCACAGGCAGGATTTGAACACAGGAAGGACACTGGCAAGGGAGGACAGAGAACTTCTACTTCAGTAAGCAGGTTTCTGCCCAGGGAATGGAGTATGCCCAGCTGATCAGCATGGCCAGGACATTTGGCAATGAAGACATGCTTGGCCATTCTATGGGTTCTGGCATGTGCAGTGTCACCATAAAATGGCAGGAGGACACAGTGTACTATGGAATGCAGCAGGGTTGTATGGACCTATTGGTACAGTCATGACATGAGTGGTTCCTTTGAATGAACCCTTTAACCAGCAATCTAAGAACTTTTGGTTCAAGTATGAATTCTATCCCATTTCAGTTTAATGACCATGGGTAAAGTTCTTAAACCACTCTGCACTACGGTGTCATCTTTGGTATCTAGATGGCAGGGATATTTTGGTCTGGAGTCAGTGACCCTGCAAGCTAAGTCTTGACCTCATTTCTGGATCTGCACTACCTTGTTCTTCAGGAACTCTGGGCTCTGCCTAGACTTTGGTCGAGTCCTCCATACCTTGCCTTCTGCATGGTGGAATGTTTGCTGCATTCCTCCTCTTACAAAGTATGGTTTTAACACTCAAATAGTATCTTATACATAGAATATTCCCAAAGCTTCCTTACCACTCAGGAATGCATCCTGGAAAACGTATAGATGCAATAATAGGACGTTTGGGCTTCACATCACCAGGAATGGAGTGCACGCGAAGCAAGACTGGCTAAGAATTGATCATTATTGAATGAAAATCACAGGCACAGGGGATCATTCTATTGTTCTCTTCTCGATATTTAAAATTGCTTGTAATGAAAGGCCAAGCAACAAGCAAACATTATCTTTGTTACCAGGCCAGAGGTGATCTCTCCCACACATGTTTGAAGCTTCCTTATGGTGGGTTTTCCTCCGACATCTGCTTCCTGTTAAGCTTGTTGACAAGCAAGTACAGCTCCCTCATCAGAAGACCACGTGTCCTGATTTACCCCAGACAGTCCCTGGAATACTCCTGTGTCCTGAATTCCATCTGGGTTAGCATCTCCCCCAGATTTTTATGATTTTTTAAAACAACAAATCATCTTTATTTAATAGTTGTATTAAAATAAGGAGAATCTTCCAGACGTAACATGAGTTATTTCCAGTTTCTGCCATGGTCTCTGTTAGTGTGTACAATGTGAGTGTAGGGATCAGAATTTTTTTGTTAATTAATGGATATTTATCCAAAAAGGAACCAGCCATGACTGGTCTTTTATGACAACATGGAGGTCGCTCACTGTCTGGTAATTACATGTGGTCCGGGTTGGCCAACTCCTTGATGTCCTAGGTGGTGAGGGGAGAAGTATTTGACTGCCATTGCACCAGCCATTGGCACTGAGTTCCAAGCTGTGCTCTGTGAGGGCCAGTGTTAATGGCTTTATAACTAAGATAATGATTTAAAATATGTGAACATGTGCCAAGAAAAATTATTCTGGTTATGTTATTTTACAGTGTTTGGATAATCAGCAGGAAGCATTTTTCTGCATTTGCTTTCATATACTTTTATGTGTGTGTGTGTGTGTGTGTGTGTGTGTGTGTGTGTGTATGTATATTTTAGTGTATTTAGAAAGAATTTTACATTGGAAACAGCTTTGAATAGGTATGAATTGTAGAGATTCACCAATAAAACAAAACCATTTTGTCAATTGATAAATACTTAAGTATTATGTGATTTTTTTTTAATGATTTTTTTCTACCACCTTTCACTTACAGAAGTGCTCTTGTTGGATAGTACAGTACACGATCGCCTTACTTACTAGTGAAGAATGTGAACCCTGAAGTTAGACTTTGGACTCCATTCCCTAACTCTGGGACTTGTGAGCTATATTCTCTTGGGTTCAGCTTTCTGGGTCTCAATTTTATGTACAATGAATATAATATGTAATTTTCTCAAAGCTTAAGTGAAGTAGTACATGAATAATGTTTGGTGGAGTGCTCATTCTGGTGATGCTTCGTATTGTGCTATATTCCTTTCAGACTTTCTTCTTCTTAGAAATATTTTGACCTTCTCTCCCTTCCCCCCATTTAGCTGATTGTCCTCAAGCTTGTCTTTCCCTTATGTGAAGATGTTTTATTAACTAAAGAAGTAAACATGTAAGAGGACGTTCTGTCTTCTTACTTTTATTAGGATCTCAGCTTTCCCGGTGTCTTAGCCTCCTTTCCATCCCTCACCTCTGTCCCTCAACTGATTCTGTGCTGGAATTTATTTCCCCAGCCATCAGCTCCACAGGCATTTGGGTGGTCTAAAAATGGGAAAGATCTTATATCCAGTATCAAAAAAGGGGGAAGTCATGTGCTCTTAGCATTCTCAGTTGAAATCTCATGTTGTTTTCTCATGAGGCAGGTTATATTTGGTGGATGGGTTTAAAGTATTACTTGCATGAGTAATTAGAGAACCCGAGGCAGCCTCAGTTTCCCCATCTTTGAGGATTAAGTAACTTCTATTCACTTATAGCCTATTCCAGCTTTGATGATCAATGATCTACTTATAAATCAAATGAGCTTTTGGTGGGTTGCTGTAGGGAACTATTGAAATACTATATCTGTGAAAATATATTCAGAGTTTAAAACAATGAGTTTAATGAGTGAACTTTTAATATACCATCTGTTAAGGTGGATTCTGCCATGGATTTCATTACAAGATAATACTAACTGTGCAGAGGAGTACATTGTAATATTTACACAGATTGCAATAAAAACCAATACTGACCTTTGAACTGGTGACCCATTCTGAACTGCTGGTTTGTGCTTTACTTGAAGATAAGTATTGCTTAGGCCATGATTTCTTCATGCCTGCATGCCAGGCAGGAACAAAAGGGTCTGTAAATAAGGGAAAGGATGTGAGATTAAGTAAAGGAAAGAACACATGTAGGAAGAGACCGGAAATTGTAGGATATGTTTTGATGCTTCTCAGTGAGCAATCTTGAGCTGGTATAGTATCTAATACCTAAAGATATCTGACTGGTCTGCCCTGCAGAGATTGCAACCATGCAAAGCTCATGGGCTGATGTCTATTAGAAAGGGGGGCTGTCTATAGCCAGGGAGGTTTGAGAAAATCAGGAGGGAAAAGTGGGAGGAGAGTGGGTTGCATGAAGCTCTGAGATGCCATTGTGATGTTTCCTTTCATTGTGCATGGACTGGCTGTTCTAGAGGAGGACTCTGCTGCTAGACTGAGCATTGAACAATGTATTTAGACTATGACTTTTTGACCAGGCAGTTGGGAATATCCTGGAATTACTATACTATAAAAATGTTAATGTGCCTATATTTATTTGTAATAATGGCTCCCAAGCCTTGGTTCTCCATCTAGCCCTTTGCTTGATGCTTAAGATTGGAATAGGCAGGTTTTGTTTGTTTGCTTTTGTTTTGCCAGATTGCTCTGCCTGAATTGTCCCTCAACTTCACCCTGCTTCAACCCAAACTCATCCTTTTTCATGGCCCCAGATCTGCTTCTTGTGATCTTGTTCTTACCCAGTACCTGCAATTATCCTAGAAAGGATAATTTTCCAATATATAAATATTAGAATATATATATAGATATAATGAGCATCTATTTCCAATATAAATCAGTGCTCCTCCTCCCCCGCCCTAGTGTTTCTGATCAAATTCAGGCTCTTCTCTTCTCTCCTTTGGACCTCAGCCATGATCTCCCAGTTTTCTTGCCTTTAGTGTTGTCCCCCATCTTAAGCCACTCTCCCCAGAATGACTGAAAAATGAAGGAAGTCAGCAGCCACTCATGGGCTGATCACTCTCTTTTTGGGAGTGAGGAGAAAATAGTGAACTAATCACTATTTCTGCTCTTAAAGAGATTATTTTCTGTGGCTGAAGTCCAGCAAAGCCATGTGTACAGTTAAATATCTAACATGTTTGTAAACGTGTCTTATGTTGCAAGGAAACAAATGAGGATTTGAGCTGGATAAGAAAGGTGAATATACCTTGCACTGGGTTGATGAACAAAGCTCTCCAGATGATGACTCAAGCTGAGACCTAAAGGATGCAAAGGAATTAGGATGGAAAGAGGTGAAGAAATGAATATTCTAGGTAGAGCTAACAGTTTGTGCAAATGCCTCAAGATAAGTCAGAGCTTGCTGGATGAAAAGAATTGAAAACTAATAGAAGGTGATTAATGCACAGAGCATCACAAAGAGAATCAAATGGCATGAAATCAGAGAAATGGGCAGGAATCCCACCACATAGGCCCTTGTAGCCTGAACTACGGAGGGCATTTTGCTCCAAGTTCAGTGGGAAACTACTGAAGAATTTTAAGCACAGGAGCAGCTTTATTCAGTTTCCATTTTGTCACAACTCTTGCTTTGTGGAGCATGGGTCAGAGCAGGATGAAAGAGAAAGTATGAAGACAAGAGAGAGTATAGTAGGACAGTGTTACAGAAGTCCCTTAATGGAGGCCAAGGCAGGAGAATCACAAGTTTCAACCCAGGCTGGAACTTAGCAAGACCCTGTCATGAAATAAAAAAAATAAGTTCTGAGGATGTATCTCAGTGCGAAGGCCCAGGATTCAATCCCCAGTACCATAGGGAGAAGAAAATGTCCAGCTAGAAGGTGTTAGCAAGAGAGACAGAGAAAAGTGGGCAGGTTTGGGTTGTCTTTTGGAGATAAAAATCAATGTATTTGGACATAGTGGGAAAGAGGAAAGGAGAGTAAGGAAGTTTGAGCAAGTAGGTAAAAGGGATCACCTTTTGAGATGAAGATTTTGACCTCACAAAGAGCTTGAAAGTTGCAATTTGGTGGTACTGAATTGCCTATGAGACATTCAAGAGGAAATAGCAGGAAAGTGGCTGAAATAGGAGTTTTATGATAAGATGATAAGATGCTGAGTAACCCCATCAGTACAGAGAAAACCAGAGACTGAGAAGGGGCAGTCAGTGAGCTGGGAGAAAAACCAGGAGAAAGACTTGTCTTGGAAGCCATGAGACCAGACATGCTGTAGGAAGGAGAGAATGGTTGGATGTGGAAAACCTTCAGAGAAGTGGTTGTATTCCTTTGCTATGGTTGCAGTATCAAATTGCCACAAATATACAAGTTAAAATAACCCCCGTTTATTATGTTAGCGTTCTATAGGTTTGGGGTATGTGTTTCCTTTTGCAGGCTTTCAAGGAGAATAGGCCCTCGTTTCCTTATGGTTGTAGGACTGAGATCCCCATTTCACTGGCTCTCAGTTGAAGACCACCTGCAAGTTCTAGAGGATACCTGTACCATTTGTGTTTTTCCCCCTTTTCTCTATCTGTGAAGTCTGCAAGGGCAGGTCAAACTCTTCTCACATTGCATCTTCACACAGAGCCTTCCTTTACAACTTTTAAGGACTCAGGTGATTACGTTCAGAAAGTCGTGGCAGTCCCCCCATCTCAAGGTCATCAACCTTAATCACAGTTGCAAAATTTCTTTTGCCATGTCAGGTAACGTATTCACAGGTGCTGGGATTAGACAGGGACCTCTTTGGGGGTGAATGGGCATTCTGCCTACCACAGAGGTCAAGTCCATTGAGAAAAGTACCTGTAAAAGTAGCTGCTGTCCTAGATAGGAACTTCTGCCAGAGGTGTGTTAGGCAGAGGAGAGCCACAATGCGGTTGGTGTAGCAATGAAAGTGGAAATTAGGAAGCGGGAAAATATGTAGTAAGTGAACAACTTTTAGAGACTGGAGTAGTGGGTGTAGGGAGCTGTGAAATGAAGAGAAGTGTTTTTTTTTTTATGGCAAATACAAGAGCATATTTGACTTGAGCAATAGGAATAAACCAGGCAAGATAGCATGATGATACTTGGGAGGTACTGGAATCCTTCTTCCAGGGAGAATGGATGTTCCTCCCATCAGGGAGGGCTTAAAGTAGCTGAAGTGCTAGCATACTTCCCAGGATAGGAGTGGGTGGAGCCAGAGTCCAGTGGATGGGTTGGCCTTTGTTGGGGAGGGGGAGGATTTGCCTATCTTTGTGTAGAAGGAAAGACAGGGAAGGAGATGTTTGGTGAACCAGTGGTGGGAGACATGTGAAGTCTCATCTCACACGCCTGTAATCCCTTCAGTGAAGTACAAAGTTGAGGCATCATCTGAAATAGAGCTGTGTTATCTCGCTCTGTTACTGCCATATTCCTGATGGCTCTACCTGCTCGCCTCTGTTTTTATTTCCTGGAGTTCTCTGTTAGGACTTTACATGAAGCCTCTGACGCTGTATAGACCCCAGGACATAACATACTCTCTGCCTTTTCTTATATTGTGTTTGCTCATGCCCTGTGCTGGAATGCTTTGCCGCTTTGTACTCCCTCCCCCCCCCCACCCCCATCTCCTCTTCCATCTTCACCTTCTTATGCACATTCTTCTCCAAAAGCCAGCTCTGAAACACCTCACTCAGGCTACTCCCTTCATTTTGGTTCGCTCAGAGCTCTCTGTTTATACTTCTTTTACTCCCAATATAATTATTTGCTGTGTATCTATAGTCAGAGTTGTCTCTGCTGAGAGCAGAGCCCATGTGTCTTTCTTTCATCTTGGTATCCGGAGCATCTCTCACAGTATATGGAACTCACGGTGATCCTCCTGCCTCAGCCTCCCAAGAGCTGGGATTACAGGTGTGCACCACCATGCCCATCTTGGAGATGTTTTAAAGTGGAAAACTATAATCAGGGCTCAGATATTTTCAATGTATACCCCTCCCTCTATCGGATCTGTTTGATTCCCCCTCCTCTGGCAGATGTTTCAGTGAATTCTCAGGAGGGCCTTCCTCTAGCCTGGTGTGTGTGTGTGATTACAAGAAGACATTCTGAATGCGGCTTAATTCCCAAGATCAAAATAGACCAGTGAGTCACTTGGTCATATTCTGAATCAAAGCATGCAAATCAATGCCTTCGCTCAGAGTAAAGATGTTAATTTTGATTTCAAGACAAGCCAAATGGCCGTTGGGAAAGGCAGCCAGAGGAATGTTCAAGTATGGAGGGTGGTCCCTTAGGGGCAAGGGCCACATGTTATGCGCGTTGCAGTGTGTTACCATATGTTGTGTGCCATCTTATTTTTAATTGTTTCTTCATCATAGCTGTGATATTTGATGTAACATTTGTCACATACAAAGTGCTGGATGAATGAATAAAAGGAAGCAGAGCAAAGGTCAGTGTTACAAAGTATATATTGACAGAGTCCTGGCATGGGCAGGACTTCTCTACCTCACAGCTCTCATTTTGGTTTAATCCTTAATGGTTTAATCACTTTTCGCAGTGCTGAGGAGTGAACCCAGGGGCTTGTTGCATGGTAGGCAATTGTGTCCTTTTTTACTTTCAAAAGTGTCTCATTTTGAGTGATCATTTCATATACACCACCCTTTGACTAAGGTGGATAAGTAAAGTCTTTTAAATTTGTGATCTGATCTCTGTCTGAACAGCATTTAACTGCCTGGCAAAAATCTAAGAGCCCCACCCATGGGCACATGCTTTGTAATGCCCCAGCCCCCCTTGCCCCGCACAATAGCTCCAGCCCATGCCTTTGTGGTCAGCCCTTTCAGATAGATAAATAGAAGGGTTGAAGGGGCCCTTGTGGATGAAAAGCTCTGGACAAGTTGATCTCTTTCTATTATCACAGCTGTTCCAGATGGTGGTAAAACATCTAGGGTCCTGAACACTGCATTTGGGGCCAGTGGGATAAAATCCCAAGAACACACTGAAATGGACAAGCTGTCTTGACTTCTGCTCTTTGGCTTCTAAGCCGTGGATTTATTTCTTCTTCATGGCAGTTTGCACTTCTGTTTCCTTTATTCCTTCAGGGACTCCTTCAATCCCCTTTTTCTTCAGAAGAATTAGAATTTAAAAGGCAGCATGTCTAATTCACTGAGGATGTAGTGACCCTTAATTGCTTTAGAAGCCTGAAAAGTCAGTCTCTAGAAACGGTCAAGGAAGACTCAATTGAGACAGATGTTTGTGTTTTCACAAAGACCTTGCATCTTCTGATTCCCCTTCTTGGAGCAGAAGTTCAATAAATGAGATTGAGAGAACACTTACATTTTCCAAATTAGGAATTAAGTCCCTGGAAGCCTTGCATGCACCATAAATGTGAGATTGAGGATTGTGCTGATTTAAAATGCAAAGGGTTCTAAACTTTTCTTGGGTCACTAAGTGCTCTGGGAAAATGACACAACTTAGGATCCTCTCCCTCACAAGTGCGTGCCCAAAGACAACTTTCCACATAATTTCAGAGGTTTTGGGCTGCCCACTCTGGATTGTAGGTCTCTATGGTGAACAGCTGGTGGCTTGCCTACTACCCATGATCCATAGTCTCCCTTCCTGTTTCCTAAAAGAAAGCCTATTTTCCTCAAGTATTACATCCTTTTCCATGTGATGGCAGACTTGGGGAGGCCCAGGCCCCAGTGTCTGGTGTGATGGTGGTGTTGAGGATGATTGGTCTACATTAATCATGGTGGACCCAAGTGATTGGTCAGGCATGGGTATCTGATACATTTCTGGCAAATAAAACAGGAGTAATCCTTCTGAGACATTTTGGGGCAAAGTTTCATTATTCCTAAAGTGAGAATCAGTAGCAATATGGACAATGTAATCTTGACACTCTTTTAGTTGTAGTATAGGATTGAGAAAAGGAGAGAAGGCAAACACCAACATCACCTCCTGCCGCAGGGGGTGGACTGGAATTGTCATATTAGTGCAAATTCATGATTTCTTATATATATATATATACATATGTATATGTATATATATATGTATATATATGGATGTCCCTATGTTTATGTGGAGATGTGTTGAGAACAATGCTACATAATTCTAGGAAAAATCATTTGAGTAGGCCTAGTTCTCCTGCCTACAGCCCAGCTAGGACATTCCAGACATAATTACATTTTGGCCTCTGGTCACAACTGAGACCTGAGTGATCCCCCCCCTCCCCCCCACCATGCTGCAATCTCCAAGACAAGACCACACCTATGGGAGACACCAGGGAAGAACCAAATCTTCATCTGCATAATTCCTCATTGTTCTTAGATTTCCACTGCCCCCCAGGTTTTTGTTACACCTTGTTTATCCAAATGTGAAGCACTGAACTCTTTTTTTCACTTGTTACATCTGTTTCTCCCGATGTACTGAATAAAAGGTGCTGCAAGCTAGGGGGCTTTTGTCTTTGCTGCCCAGAGCAGCACTGATCAGACCCAAAGCTCAGCTTCTTCTCAGTCTCATTTGTCTACCTTTCCTGTCATTCGCCGTGTGCTGCCGTGGCTCACAGGAGACCAAGACTTACTACAGAGGTTCTGATAACGTCCCCTTCCCCTGTTCCCTACATTTGGCGCCAGGTTCTGGTAACGTCCCCTTCCCCTGTTCCCTACAGAGCTGTATACATATGTATATTTATGTGTGTATATATATGCCTATATTTATATATGTACATACATCATGTGTTTCCTAGCTCTGATTGGAAGAAAGGCTGAGAATAAACAATATCCTAAAAAGAATGAGAACATTTGATATCCAGCAGGAAACAAGCCTCCTTGGAAAAATTACAGGACTGGGGCATGAACAAAAGTGAGACTGCAACACAGGCTGTTTTCCTCAGCTAAAGCACTAACTGAGCCTTTATTGGGGCATTTCACTCTTCAGTTAAACTGGCTGCTTTTCAATGAGAAGTTATGTGATGAGACTACAGATACCCCCAACTTACAGTGATTCAACTTAATGATTTTTCTAATTTCTGATGGTGGAAAAGCAATATGGAATTCAGGAGAAATAGTACTTTGAATTGTCATCTTTTCCTAGGCCATCAGTATGTTGTATGACACTCTGTCATGATGCTGGGCAGCAGTAGTGAACTGTAGCTCCCAGCTGCACAATCACGTGGCTGAACAGCCATTACTCTCAGAGTATTGTGTTGCTAAAATATAGTGTTTGGTAAGTTAATTGTATTAAATGTATCTCCAGTTTATGATATTTTCAACTTATGATGGGTTTCTGGGAGTGTAACCTTATCATAAGTGGAGACATATCTGTAGTACATTCCCCGGTCGTATACAACTTGTTGTCCTGACTTTGACATGGACTAGTCCTGTGGTCTGAAGTAACATTGTATGGAATACTATGTTGTAGATTAGATTTTTTTTTTTTTTTTGGTACCGGGGATAGAACTCGGGTCCTTCCGCTTGCAAGGCAGGCGGCGAAACCACGGAGCTAAGTCCCTGGCCCTAGATTAGATATTTTGATGTCCCTCAGATAGTGGTGCTCACAGAGGCACCACATGCAGCGACGGCACATCATATTCCAGTAAATGTGGGTTGCCGTCTTCCTTAGCTCCTTTAGGTCTGCTGTGACCTAGGGGCTGGCTGAGATCCTTGTAGGGTTGACAGGGATCAGCATCTCTGTCTGCTGGGTTGGACATTGAGCAATGGTAATCGCTGTGTCGTTGGTAAGAGAAAGCTTATGGTGGTGGGCCATACACAGACTCCATTTCTACCACCTGAACCATTCCATTTGTGGGTTCATTGTGCCAGCATTGGACCACTGAAGGAAGGAAGTTGGCACAGGTGAGTCATGGGTTCTACCAAGCACCATTGGATCTGCTGATTCTTGTAGCTTGAGTGACAGGACAGATTGCATACAGCCAAGATTGCTATGGTCCACATTTCTGCTACCTGTACCTGTGAAGCACAGCTTGAAATAGCCTTTTTTTTTGTATAAAGGAAATTCATTTTATTGTCAATCAGTATTACAGCATAAAATATACTTATGATGTGGTAACATGTGTTTCTTTATGGAATAGAGTCTTGTGTATAAGAAACTTGTCGGTTGGTCAGTGTGAGCCCAAGAAGTAGCAGGGGGAGAGGGGAATGGAACAGCGAAGGACAGAAAGCCAGTAAAGTGGTCACTGCCAGAGACAATGGATGTTTGTTCTGAACAGACCTTCTAGGAGCCTTGTGAAATGCATCTCAGGTTTTTGTGTCCAGGGGGACCAAAGGGCTTATATATTCTGTTCATCATCATGTGTTGATCACAGGTGGCTCCACGTGTTCCAGGATATGCACGTCAGCAGGTCCAGCAGCTTCTGGCACGGGCTGGAGTGTTCCTCTTAGAGCAGGAATAGATAGAAGAAGGCATCTGGCGTGGCCAAAGATGAGGCCCTGTGAAGTTGCATCTGTGTGGAAGCTGTTCAGAACCTGTGCTGGATGGAGAGGCTACATTCGGGACTGAAGTCGAAATTGAGTGGAGAGAAATTGGGATTGCTGCATAAATTATTGCCCCATACACACACACACCACCCTCCAAATCATCTAGTGAGGAAAAGGCAGGCTTTGAACAAGATGCACCTAGCTCCACTCTTACCTAGCTGGAATACTATGGTTCATTTACCTGCCCATTCTAAAGTTCAGTTTCTCATCTGCATGATCAGGGTAACAACTCCTGCAATCAAGAAGGTTAGCAGAAGTGATAATTTTTAAGTTTCTTGCTTTGGGCCTGACATCATCGTCAGTGATCCACCCCTGACCAAGCAAAGCTGAAGATGCAGATGTAGCTTTCTAGTCTCATAAGTGGAGGGGAAGGGAAAAAGAGAAAAAGGAGGGACAAGTTCAGAGGAAGACATGGGATCCAAATACACGAAGAAGAGCTCCTTCTTAGGAGAATAGTATGTGTGTGTTGCAGGGAGAGTGAACAGATAGTTTTCCAGGTGGTAGGAGCAGCCTGGCCAAAAGAGAAAAATCTAGTTAAGTATGTTCAGAGAAGTAAAAGGACTTCTATTTGACTGTCTCATAGTTATTTCTTAGGAGTGAAAGTAAAAGATAGTGCAGCTGGGTACACTCGGGCATGCATATGAATTATAGTTGATAAGTGGTTAGGAAAGAGTGGTAGACAAACTCCTTCAATGATTGGGAATTCAATCAAGAGATACCTTGCTTTCTCCTCCCCACAACCCCTAGCTCATAGAGTTCTGTAGAAAGTTACAGAATTAATGCCTTTCTCTTTCCTGCAGCCTCTGAGACTTCATCGATATTTAACCTAACCTTTCTAGAACAGACATCCTGGGGCCTAGCTATAATTCATTTCTTATTTTTGGGCATAGCCTCATGCTAATGCATGGTAATTATTGAGTAAATAGTTGAGGAAAGAATGAATGAAGAAGCGCACTGTGCATTTATCTTTTTCAGGTCCCTTCTTGGCAGCATTGTTAGTTTAAGTGTTCCCTTGGGTAAGAAATTTGCCCTCCTGTACCAGTGCCAGCTGGGAAGGGTCATCTGTCCTGCTTCTTAGCTCCCACAAGGCGAGTTCTCTTAAGTCCTGCCTGAGGATAAAGACTCTGGATGGGTTTTGAGCTTACATCCATGCCGAGTGTATATGTCTCCATTTTTCTTCCAAGGTCAGATCAAGCTGTGTTTCAGTCTGTGCTTGCACAATTATTCAATTCATCAAAAAATAATGTGGTCATGTAAATGCTCAGAAGGAAGCATGGTATGACCAGTGATTGCAGCCTCTGCCAGAATATCTGGAGCAGGATGCATTCTGTAATGAAAGAGGCTACTACAATGGCCATAGCTATTTATTTTATTTGAAAAATGTGTTAGTCTTCTGAATGGCCTATTTATTCCCAGCAGAATTAAGTATAACAGAGCTTCAGTACCACCACAGAATTTGGACAATTTCTTGGAGTCTTATGTAACAGATTTCAACCCACATGAGAGTATCCAGGAAATTATACTTTTACTTTCTATAATATTTCTCTGGCTGCAGTTACTTGGCTGTTTTTGCTTCTCCGATCAGAAGAATTTGGAGAATTATCTGACACTCTCAGGTTGAATGTTTTCTGGTTTGTTTATAAAAATTAAGAAAAAAAATATATGTAGTTTTACCCATTTAGCAATTCCGGTGCTTCTATTCTTGAGAACTAAGCATTGCAAAGAGCTTGGAACTGTCTCTGAGAATCTTGTGGGTCAACTCTCAGCTTTTTCAAGTGGTTTCACTTTCTTTCCCAGCACGTGAAACACCCTGGCTTCAGCCTTTATTGCTTGTGGCTACTTCTGCGCTCCTCCTCTTTTTCACAGGACATTCTGTTCTTCCCACCAGCCCTAACCTGTTTGCAACTTGGCAAGCATGGAGAATAGGACTCTGCATAGTTTTATCTCCTGGGATGGGACCAGTGTCTGCTTTTCAGAGAGCAAAACTTCTGGTCCAGCAGCTTTGGGATACTGAGACAACTGGGAGAAGTAATAATGCATTTAACTTCAGAGAATGTATGTAGTCTTTGGCATAAAAGGAGGAAACTGTCTTGGCTTCTCTCACTAAAGCTGCTGGGTATTTTGGAAAAATTCCATCTCATTCTTCTTTTTCTTGAATCCTGAAATGAGAGGCCATGGACCAGTTAGGGATATAGTGGTAGGAGGGATGAGGGCAGGAATGACTTTGGCAACCTTCCAAAGAGAGATTATACCTCCAGAGTAGCTAAACGAAGTGCTGGTTGGGAAAGCAAAATCATCTGAAAACAATCTCAGTGTGGAGACTATAGGAAAGAAGAATAGGAAGTACTCCTTCTTAATTCCAAATGGAAACATTTCTTGGACTTTGGATTCAGACCTCGATGGGAATACTCACTAGTAAAATGTGAAAATAAAATGGTAGCAACCAAACTTCAGTTTCTGAACCTGTAGAATGGGAATAATAGGTTTTGTTCTTTTTAAGAATTTACTTTTAATTGTGATAAAGTATACATAACTAATAATTAGCCATCTTAACCATTCTGAAGAATACAATTAATTCAGAGGCATTAAGTACATCTACATTGTTCTGCGACCATCTCCAGGAAATCTTTAAGACCTGCAAAGTGAAATTCTTTGCCCATTAAGCAACTTCCTATTCCTTCCCTCCCCCCAGGTCCTGGCAGCCATTAACCTACTTCCATCTCTATGAATCTGAGTGCTCTAGGTACCTCGTGTAAGTAGACTCAGACAGCATTTGTCCTTTTTGTAATTAGATGATTTCACTTCACGTACTATTCCTGGCTCCCTCTTTGGGTCTTCTTTCACACAAGACCCTGCCTCATCACCTCATTCTGTGTGTGTGGATGCCTGTGTCCAAATTTCTTCTCAGAAGGACATAATGAAATAGAACCCATCCAAATGGGCAAATTTTAACTTGACTCCATCTTTAAAGACGTATCACCAAATAAAGTGACATTCTGACATACTGAGCGTTAGGACTTCAACATAAGAATTTTGTAGGGAAATCATTTGGCCCATAACAGTATTTTTAATTCTTTTGAGTATATCTCCAGAGGTGGAACTGTTGGATTGTATGGTAGTCATGCTTTCATTTTTTTAAGGAATTAGTTAATATGGAAGAGTGAGATCTAAATATATATAAAGGTCTAAGTTCATGATTGGCCTCAGACAATGTTGGATTCTAATAATTGTATGAACTGTAAGGTTGACTACTCTGATCCTGAATTGCTTAACTGAGTACAGAACAATTAAGCAACTTAAGTCTCCACGTTTCTAGTTTCTAGTTTCAAGTCTCAGTTTCTAAACTCAGGACCTAGGTTCTTGCGGTGTCTGGAGTCTTGTTTTCTGTGGTCCTGAACCTGGGTCTTTTGCATTGAGCTAGATCCTCAGCCCTTTAAAAAAAACCTTTTTTTTAATTGACAGAATCTTGCTATGTTGCCAGCTTGCCTGGGCTGGTCACATTGGCCTAATATGTACTACTGTTTTCTGGTGTTTATGGCATTTCATTTTGTTCATCTTTTTAAAATTTAGTGGATAATTTGGCATCCTATATGCTGCTGGTAGGAATGTAAAATGGAACAGCTGCTTTGGAAAGCAGTTGAACAGTTTCCTGAAAGGGTAAATGTAGAGTTACTGTTGGATGCAGCAGTTTCACTGCTAGGTATATTAGTACCTAAGAGAATTGAAAAAATTTGTCCACACAAAAACTTGTACACGAATATACATAGCAGCACTATTCAAAATAGCCAAGCAGTAGAAGCAATACAGATATCTATCAACTGATGAACAGACATAAAATTCGTTATGTCCATATGATGGAATGTCAGAGAAATAAGGAAAGGAGAAAGACCTGATGCATGCTGAGACATGGATGAACCTTGAAGACATGATGGGTGTGGTGGCAAATGCCTGTAATACCAGCAATGAGGGAGGCGAGGCAAGAGGACCACAAATTGGAGTCCTGTGTGGGCAACTGCATGAGACTTTGTTTGAAAATAACGAAAAACAATTAAAAAGTGCTAGGCATGCAGCTCAGTGGTAGAGGACCCCTGCATTTGATCCCAACTACTACTAAAAAGAAAAGATGCATAATGCAAGGAGTCATTCACAAAAGCATACATATTGTATCAATGTCAAGGGTGAGCAAATCTAGAGAGATAGAAAGCTGACTAGTGCTTGTCTGAGGCTAAAGGAGGCAAAGAGTTGGAGAGAAATGGGAAGTGACTGGTAATAGGGTGTTTATTTTATGGGTGATTAAAATGTTCTAAAATTGATTGTGATGATGTTTCCACAACTCTGTGCATATTCTAAGATCATTGAATTAATATTGTAATGAAGTACTATAATAAGATTTGGAGCACAAATATAGTGTTGTGGGTCATATTTTAAGCCTTGGTGTTACAGCTCTGAGATTAAGATATCACATTCTTTAGTAGCAAACTTCCTAAAATTTCTAGATGAGGGAGATATATCGCATATTCCTATGTGACCGTGGAGAACTGTGGACAGTTCTTGAGCTGGGAAACACTTCTGAGTCATTTGTTCTCAGGTTTTAAAATGATCAACTTTGAAACGGAGGCGAGTCTGAGAAAAAAGGAAGAAGTTTTAGATCACACCTACTTTCCATCCTTGCGTGGTTTGGTTGCCTGTTTGAATTTTTCCCTTATGTTTCTCTTATGACATTAGCTACTTCTTCAGAAGCCCGTGACCCCTAAGAGTACCCGGTGAAACTTCATTTGAAACTATGGGACCTCCTTTGCTGACCTATTCTGACTGTTTCTAATGTTTCTTAGCTTCATGTTTTGTAGGACCCCACGGGCAATCTTGGCAGAACACCCTGTTATACATCAGTACTCAGTGTCTCTGTCCACATCCCTTCACATTAGATTTTCTCTTTGCTATTATCTTTCCCACCCTTTTTCTGTCTTGTCTAAAATCTCCCTTCTGTGAGATTGCCTCACTTCTGTGTACTTCCCTTGGCCTCTTTTGATCCTTTGCCCCAGTGGCCTCTTTTCTTGGTTTGACAATCCCTCACATTTCTCATCATTTCTTAAAGAAATGTAGTCACAAATGTATAAAAAGTCAAGCATCAAAAGTTTCCTTAGATCTTTATTCCTCAATTTACCATGCTCTGTTATTTCTCACAGTTAACTTTATTTGAAAAGTCTGAATTTTCCAAATTTTTTTATTTATTTGAACTGTTGAAGAAGGGGCTGAATTTACAAAGTAAAGAACCTAGTGCTGCAGTTAACTCTAGAATACCTGGAAGTATTCAGCATGTGGAGGAGAAGGGAGAGGCCACAGGACAAGAGAAGTTTCTCAGCTGTTTTCCCAGTGTTGCACTAGGAGCCCAGCAACGAAGAGACACTCATTCTGGCTACAGGGCTAGATGCAGCGCAAGTGTTATTTGGTGAAAGGCCTAGTTCGTTTACTTGCTTATTTTATTTTTTAAGGCATTGGAAAATGGGGCAGTTTCTTGGAGAGAAAATACTACCCTCCTGAGGAAATGCTCCAAGTTAGTCATTGCAGTTTGTTTGATTTTATGTATTTATTTTATTTTGAATGTTAAAGTTTCTCCCAAGAAGGCAGATTGAAGAGTCTCAGTGTCCCTAAGTGTTTAGTCTAGCCTGGGACTGTTTAGTCCTCTAACAGGAAGGGAAGGACAACAGGTTGAGATACCATCAGGATAAGATGATCAATAAATCCACTATGGACTAGGAGCCCTTTTCTTGGATATTGCTAGGGTTCATCACTAAACATGGTATAAGCACCCCTAAGATGTAGAATCTTGCAAACAGGGATCATTGTCACAACTTTTCAGAGTCACTTGACTATTACCCTCCTACTAAGGCAATTCATGTCTGTTAGGGAACAGGCTTTTAAAATTTATCAGGAACTCCTTTAAGGGAAAGTTGTTAGTGTATAAACATGCCGCAAAGCTCCTGAAGAGTAGAAAACTTTATAAAACTGATGCAGTGCTCCTCTGATATACCAGAACATCAGTTAGTGAGATGAGAATTAGCTACTTGGTTGGCCAACTGCCCGTTTTCCATTTTAGTATCAGGGGAACTAAAGTTCAGAAAATTTAAAAGTATCTTGAGCAAAGCTTATGGGAATGTAGCGTTTTGATTGAGTCTAGAGACCCTCTGCAGCCCTAGGTCATGTCCCCACAGTTCCTGGTTCACAGCTTTATACCCTGCACATGTTGTCAAGAGAAGCCTGGTCATATAAGTAGGAAGCCTGTACAGTGGGTTGAATCTAGGACATTTTCCTTTGGATCCCAGAATTTATATATAGCTCTGACACAGTTCAACAATAATCCTTCCTCAAGCTAGTAGAAATAGACTCGTGACGAAGAGCAATTTCAGTTGAAGGGCTAAATGTGATTGTATTGTATGGAAAAGATGACTGCTCACATCTCTGCAAAGCTCTCTATCTGGACAAGGTCCTTGAAATAGGACTCTGTGAAGTTGTTGTGATCATTAAGTCATGTGAAGTGCGGAGGACTGTCTCAAATATAATAAATACTCAATAAATTCTAGTTGCTCTTATTTTTCTATACTTGTTAATAAAGAAAAAGAACTTGCCAGCATTAATTTTTTAAACATGAGCAAAATGTGATCAAAATATATACTGAGTGTATAAATTTTAAAAAATGATTGCAATAAAAGACACACTGCCACTAACCCCCCTCAGAATACTCCTCCTCATTTCAAACACACTTATCCCATTAGTTTTGCCACTTTCTGAAGCAGTTCTGGAAGTCCTTCTTCCTAAGTTTTTTTTGAGGTGTAGTAAAAAATATGTTGAATGCTGCTGCCAAGTGACATCCAGGAGATGGGCTTGTCCACCTTATTCACTGGGTCTGGCCTGTGTAACTTTTGGCCCATTCCCAAAGTCAAAATGACTATGAGAGGTCAGCATTTAGAATGGGTTCAGAAGATTGAGGAAGCCACAACAGAGCAACTGAAGATACTTGCAAAAGACTTCCAGAACTGCTGCAGAAAATGGCAAGAACAATGGTGGGATAAGTGTGTTCTATGTAAAGGGGAAGTATGTTGAGGAAAGTTAATGGCAATGTGTCTTTTACTGTAGTACTTTGAAAATATTTAAATGTTCACTGTACTGTTTGAGCTCACCTCATATTTATCCAGCATCACTGCATGTATTGCTTACCTCTTTTTATCCCACCAAAGTAGATGCTGGTATTCTCATTTTAGGGGTAAGGGTTAGAATAACAGCTTCACATGATCTCACAGCTTGTGAGAGTTTTGTTCCTCTCCCCCAGGAGCCTTTTTAACAGGGTCATGTTGCATTGTTTTCCAGTTTACTGCATATAACTTTTTTTGAAACTTAAATCATCTCACCATAGGAATGAGTACTTTGTCTTTCTTCCTGTTCTCCAATAATAAATACTGTGAGAATTTCCATTGGTAACATTCAGTTGAAATCGATCCAATAAAAATCTATAATGGAAAGCAAATTTTATGAAATTAGTGTATCCAGGGATCATTATAAGTGATCTCTTTGTTTTCTTGGCTAGCCATTGAAATCAGTTTAGGAGCACTGTATAGGTAATAGTATGTATGCAACACCATAGAACGTATATAAATCTACACTTTTCACTCAGTCTCGAGCTCTCATACATGGGGGGAGCACTTTTCCTGAGATAGGGAATTTCCAGTATTTTTCTTGTGCTCAGTGTTGGAGATAAGCAGATTTACATGTTTCAAGGTGACTGCTTGAAACAATTGCTTGTCTTATTTCCTAAAACTAGAGTACTCCACTTCCTTTGACACTCTGAGATAAGGCATTACCTGAAGCAATATTTTGTTAATGGCAAAGACAGTGGTTTATTCAGGTATAAAAACTGAGGGTTTCAGTGGAATTTTCTTGGTAAGGGTCACATGATGATTTGAAATAGTACGGAAATATTAGTACATTGGCATAAACAAACTACTTTGCAAATAAATTGTTTGCTTTTATAGATTAGCTTTCTCTTTTAAGAAAAATCTCATATTTAAATTTTGTGGTTTCCTTGAAGTTGTTTCTTAGTCTTTGCTTTTTAATTGAATATCATGAAACTCTATCTAAAAATGTCACTTGTGAGAGATCCACTAAGCCAGGAAAATATGTAGTAGAATGAAAGGCAAAGGCCACTGTGGTCTTGTGCCAGGCTGTGCTTTGCAAAAATAGGACTCTCAACGATATCTGGCTTCTCTGTAGAGAAAGGTAACTAGATACTCTGGAAATAACCATGGGAGCAAAGGATTACACCAAGGTTTTCCAGGCTGAAAACTTGGAGTTTCAGGGCAAAGAATCCTGCCATATTTTTTTGAGATTGCTTTGGCTATGGTTTCTTTACCCTCTTGTTTCTTATTGGCAGGGACCACACAGCATTTCAGAATGTGCCCGAGGCCTGGGGAAAGGACAATATTTCCTTCTCATGATTTTCCTTCCTATTTGGCACTGAGTTAGAAAGGCCAGCAGGGGGTCAATATCTCCTTCTTTGCTTCAGCAAAGATTAGCAGGATTAGCAGGTTGTAATGGGATAGGATCTGGTCATTGTGGAAGGAGAAAGCATGCCCTGCCTTATAAAAATGCACAGGCTATAGGTGAATTTTAAAATTGAAGCTTTTGTACAACCAAAAAGGAATAATAGAAACAAAAACCCAAGTATGTGTTTGTGTGTGTTGCAGCATTGACTGCAGAAGGAACAATATTCTATTTTACAATAAACCGATAATAACCTAGTATACAAATAGGCAAATAACTTGAATAGGTAGCTCGTGGAAAAATGATGATGTCAGTGGATATATAAAAAATACTGAGCTTCATAAAATATTTTTAAAAGTGTGATTAAAAACAATGAAGTATAAACTATTTGTCTACCAAATTGGTAATTTAAAAACATTATTAAATTACCAAGTATTCTTGAGGGATTATTTATTTATTCAATTTTTTCTTTTTCTATTAGAAATTTAAGCTAGCTTGCTAGATTGCATACAGTTCAGCAATTTGACACAAATTTAAAGTAAATAAGACTACCTATGAAATAGTTTTGCCAGACAAAAATACTGAGAATTATGAACCAGGACACCTGTAATCCTAGGACTCTAGGAATCTGAGGGAGAAAAATTGCAAAATCAAGCTCAGTCTGGACAGGTTTTGTGAACTTGTCTCAAAGTTTAAAAAATAAATAAAAATAAAGAAAGGGCTAGAGCTTTAGCTCAGTATGATGGCCCTGAGTTTAATCTCCAGTATTAGAAAGAGAGAGATAGAAATTTAGATAGAGATAGCAATAAAGATAAGATAGAGAGAGAGATAAGATATAGACAGAGATGGAGTGAGAATGACAGAAAGACATAGAAATTAATAAACTTAACAATCAATTATAAGGCATGGAGTTGATTTTGATCCTGATTCAAACACACAGTAATTTAAAAATATCCAAGACTATAATTTTGAACACTAAGAAGATATTAAGAATTTTTTGTGTGTAGGTGTGATAATGGTTATTGGGATTATGTTTTTAAAAAGAGCCAGTTTCTTTAGAGACATTTGGTAAATTGTTTATTAAAAAATGATTTGATGTCTGGGGATGTAGGTGGAAAAAAGAGGAAATAAAATTGGCCCTGGGTTGATATTGGTTAAAGCTGGGAAATACTTACATAAGGACTGATTAGAACTGTTTGTGTAATCATTCAGATATTTAAAAGGTTCCATAGTAAAATGCTATTAAAAGAGTAAGACAGAAACAAAGTAGAGCCAAAAAAACAACATGCTCCAGAAACGAATATGAATATGCTTTCCAGTTGGCCTTAAGTGTTTTAACCAGTTACCTTATGGATGGAAACACATGATGAAACATCATTCACAGTGGCCACAGGCAGGGATTGGTTAATTATTGCAGAAGAAGCCAGGTCCTTCTGTAATAGATAAATTACACTTTCTCCTGAGTCTTTATAAAGGGGACATTATATAAGGTAAGAAAATTATCCTTCTAGAGTAGAATTTCAGATGCTTCTTTTCAAGGTGTACTTCATTATGGTAAAATGCAGTTCAGTAAAAAAAAAACAAAAAACAGAGCTGTGTGTAGGTCAGCTTTCCATCACTGTAGCAAAATAGCTGAGTTAATATACTTATAAGGACAAAAGGACAAAAGATTAATTTTGGCTCACGGTTTTAGAGGTTTAGTTCATGGTAGGTTGGCTTCATATTTTCAGGCCTGTGGAGAGGCAGAATATCATAGTAGAAAGCATGTGGTGGAGGTGCTGACTACCTCATGGTGGCTGGGTACCAGAGAGAGAGAGAAAGAGAGAGAGAGAGAGAGAGAGAGAGCAAGCTGCGGTTTCAATATCCTTTTCAAGGGTATGCCCCCCATTGACCTAAATTCCTTCCATTACGTCCCATCTCCTAAAGGTTCTACCACCTCCCAGCTCCCAGTGGCACCATCAACTAGGGATGAAGCCCTCAACATAGGAAACTTTGTGGGACATTTAAGGTCCAAATCATAAAAAAACTGGGAAAGAGGCAGAATACAGAATAGACCCTATGGGAGTAGCTACTAAAAATGATTATAGCTGAGCTTCCTGTGAATTTCTTTGTGGTTTCAATCTTCAAGCAGCTGATTCAATCAAAGTTAATCTATAGTTTTCCTAGGTTATAAGAGAGATGATCACAGTGCTACTAAAGTTGTAGTCTTCAGGGCTGGGTTGTAGATCTGTAGACCGTGTAAGAGCACTTGCCTAGCTTGCACCTGATCCTGGCTTTCAACCCCAGCGGTGGAAAAAAAAAAAGAAGTAACCTCAAATCAGAGAGGAAAGAGAAATCCCTTTCTCCTAATCCTCTTAAGACTGAGTGCTTTCTGTGATTCCATTGCTATTTAAAACCTTTGTATCTCAATAAATTTCAAACATATTCAAAAGTACACAATCTAATGAACTTCCTATATTAATTAGACCTTTGACAATTATCAGCTCTTGGCTCTATCTTTTCACCTGCACAAATCATTTTTGAAACAAATCCTAGAATCATTTTATTTCACTTGTAAACATTTCTGTTTTTAATCTCTTATAAAATGAATGTTCTTTTTAAACCATATTAAAACTCAGTGTGCATTTTGAAAAGACTGTCTCCCTAAATTTCTCTGCCACCTCTTGCTGTACTTTTATTTTAGAGTGGTGGTGGTGATTTTAACATCATTATGACTGCCTTTCCTTTAGATAAAGACTCATGAATGGAGCAGCATGTGAAGGAGGAAGCAGATGTGTGCAGACAGACAGTGGGGGATTTCCCCGCCCAATTACTGTTTGCCTCCTACCTTCACACTGGGACTAGTTGACAGCTCGAGGGCATTAGCTGTGATTTGCTTTTAGGTGTTTTCAAGACCACCCAGTCATTATCAACACACTCCAGCTTTCCAGGTCTAAAAAGAGAGCTTCGGTCACATAGATTGCAGGAAACCCTTCTGAGTGCTTTACATTTTTTTTGAAAAGGAGGACATTTTCCTATTAGTCTGTGATGCTACTCTGCACATCTGGCTCCTTCTCCCTTGCCAGGACCAGCAATTCTTGTGTCTTTCAGTGATTATTCTCTAAGATGTTCTTGCCTTCGCTGCTTCCTCTCTTCTCTTGTTCTTGTTTCTTTGTCTGTCTAATTCACCTTTCCATTTCTGTTACTCCCAGATGTGCACATTTTCCCACATCCAACTGAAGCTTCATTTATCTCCTTGAAATCTGACATATGTTTCTCCAGCATCTTACACTTCTTATCACATCCGAATTGAGCCCTGGTAGCTGCATTCTCCCCACTGCCCACACCCACTCCGCTTTCTCTGCTTTTCTTCTTTCATTTAATTTTATCTCAGTGTGGAAAAGCCTGATGATGGTGGCTATTCCAATTAGTATTATCCCCCCTACTACTCAACTTCCATTCCTCTATCCATTTCTTATCCACTAAGTTACCAGAGCTTGCAAATTTTGCCTCTGCAGATTTTAAGCAGCTTATCTATCAGCCAGATCACTGTGGTCTCTGCCTCGTATTTCTTGGCTCTGTAGATGGTAAGATATGGGGTCAGGCTTTCAAGAACATCGCTTTTTAGTGAAAGTGCTGGATGAACAGATGGGTTCAATTAATCAGAGTAGGAAGGGAGATTAAAGATAATGCCCAAGGTACTATGGCCACATAGAAAGGGGCATTTGCTGCACTTGGGGCTTTTGAGGAAGGTTTCATGGATAAGGACATGCATGAAGTTGATCAGGGAAAACAGGTAATAAGAACATTTCAGGGAAAACACGAACAAAGATTTGAAGGCTGAAAACATCAAGGCATATGTATATGTGTGTTTATACATATGTGTTTGTGTGTGTGTGAGTTTCAAAATATCTGAAGATACCAGGTTAACTAATCTTATTACATTACTTTTTTTCTGTGCCATAGATGTAGCATGACATTCTTCTCAGAAACGTAGATGACTTTTCTTCTGAAGTCTGAAATTTGAAATTTATTATTTATGATATTGCATTTTTTGACTCCAACCTACCCTTCCAGGCTTCTTTCTGTCACCATCTTTGACTTTATCCAAAGCAAACAACTCAGAATTCTTTGAATACACTACACTTGTCTTTTCCTACTCTCAGTAGCACATCCTTATCTTACCTGGAATCCCACTTGTTGCCGTTCCAAGTCCTGATGGTAGAATCCTTCCCATTATTTTTTGAACTTTTTTTTTTTTTTTGAGAAAGAGAGAGGATCTCATCATATAGTTGCAGTTAGCCTAGAACTCTCTAGATAGCCCAGGCTGGCCTTGAGCTTGTGATCCTCCTTCCTCAACCTCCCTAGTACTGAGATTGTAGGCATGTGCCACCATATCCAGCTTGAACTTTTTTTTATTTTGGAAGCATTTAAAATATATACAAAGAAGAAATATTGTGTAGTGAATCCTCATGTACTCTCAAATGCTACCAATTGTGTGGTGGTGCACTTCTGTAATTCTAGCACTCACAAGGCTGAAGCAGGAAGATCGCAGTGAGTTTGAGGCCAGCCTGAGCTACATAGTGAGTTCAAGGCCAGCGTGAACTACATAGTAAGACCCCATCCCCCAAAACCAACAAAAATACCCACACTTCTTTTGTATTCCTTTGTGAGACCTTTCTTTTTTTCATTTTCTTTTATCCTTTCTTTTTTTGCTGTTGTTGTTTCCTTTCTCCTGCTTTCAGTGTGAAATGCTTGTAACATCCACCACATATACTTACTGTTATCATAGCAATTTGATTTTCATATCCTTTGACTCTTTGAAAGCAGAATTTGCATCCTAATGAATTTTGTCCCTTGTAACGTCTTCCTTTGGTCAACTATTGGCAATTTCAGCTCAAAGACAGAGATAGCTCAAAATGGTCTAGAAAATATTCAGCCAATTAGTATTTCTGATATGTAGGCACTGGGCAAAATCACCACTGTCATGCAACATAAATTCTAGTGGGGGAGATAGGTAGTAAATAAGAACAAATAAATGCAAAAACAAATAAGTACAACAATAAAATAGCTATGGATTATGAGAAAAAATATGAGGAAAATAAATGGAAGGTGGTCATGGGGACCTGTAGTAGAGCGAATGGTGTGGAAGTGTTCTGTGGGGTACGTGATCAGTGAGCTGAGTTTGGAGGATTGAGTTCTCATCCACAAGGACTGGGACCCTCCAGAGAGAGGGAGCAGTGTGGTAAGCTGCTAAGACACTGATGACAAATCTTTTAGAGACCGAGTGCCCAAACTGCAACCCAAAACCCACTTATTTATTGCGAAGGGCCAATACTGCAATTAAACCAAAATACTGAGGTTTTAGTTTAGAAAAAAATAACTCATACACTTGGCTCTCATGCCAACAGAGAGGGCTCTGCGTGCCATAGGTTCGCCACCACTGTTGTTGGAGGTCCTCCCTGAAATCAGAGTGAGTGTGGGTTTTCAAATGAGCTTTTTAGCTTTTCTTCTCTACACTTCTACACTGCAGTTCCAAAGAGATTTGGCACACTGCTAGAATTCTCAGTGGTGCTTGTGGCCAGTGGCTTTGGGGGACCACAGAATCCATGTCCACTTTCATATGGCTGTTGTGAAGCCAACTTTTCCCCTGTATTCCCGTTCCTCTTCCCTGCTCTATTAGTTGTTTAATCATTGCAATTGAATAACAGCTAATGACATTTCTCTGCCAGTTTCATTGCCAACTACATTTGGATCTTGAGCCCAGATGCAAGGAGTAAGGAGAGGGCAGCCAAGGCCTTCAGGTTGCCAGTTACTTGGCGAGAAATCCCATTCATATTGGGAAACAGATTTTTAAAATAAATTTGGCACAGGAAGTACCACCATCCTTTTGTGAAGCTATAAACCTTCAGAATCATGCTCTCCAGCCCTCAGCCAAGCTGACAAATATTTAGGCTTCAGCATATCCTCAGAGTGCCACCTTCTGCTGACCGTGTGGGGCCCTTGTGCTGTTTAGCTTGGCACTGCAGCACAGTCTTCTACTTTATGTAACAAGGCACATCAGAGAAGCCCTTTGTGCTCACCCTCTGCGAGTGGGTGCTGGGCAAGACCTCTCGTGTAACCCAGCATTTTCCATACAGCCAGAGCTAGTGAACATTTCTGTGGCCTGGTAAAGATTTTCTAACTATTGCCAAGCCCCCCATGCTCTTTGCTTCAAGCCAGGCTTGTCATGACCCAGCTTTAGTTTAAGATGAAATTTACAAATATACATGTGTGTTGGAACCTCACTATTTTCAGAGAAAATGCATGGGTGTGACACCGGCTGATGTAATGCAGCACTGCCTGGCCCTGTCAGGCCAGCAAGGACTCCTCTTTGTGGATTTTACCAAGAACAGGGCAGGAAGACAGAATCCTCTTTCTGAGGAGGCTTGTTGCTGGCGTTGGACATAGTATAGTGCCTATTTTCTGACTTTTTTTCATTTTTGCTTTAGAATGTCAAGAGAAGAGACCGTTGGACACAGTGGGCCAGATAGCTTTATTGTTCATATTGTTCCCTCCCCTTAATTATTTTTTTTAACTTAGTGTTTCAATGGTAGCATCAGGTGTTGGCAGCTTTCCTAGGGCAAACAGATTGCACTGAAGTAAACACAGCTGGAAACTGACCATGTATTGTTTATCTTTCTTTAAGAAATGAAAGAAGCATTTATAGGGAGGCTGGAGAACATTGTACCACCCAGAATTACTTTATAGATTTACTTCTCCGAGTGTGGTTAATGATAAATGTCACGCCTGGGTGTCCAAATGGAGCCACTTCCGGTCTCCCCTCCTGAGCTGCAGTTTCCCTGGGAACAATGAACTCACAGAGGTTTGCTGCCGTTTGCTGTGGAGGAGGAGGTGGAGTCTGGTCCTTTTGGTTTCTCCTGGCTGAAGTGTGTGGTCCTTGAAACTAAGTAAAGAATGACTTCTGTGGGGTTTTCTTTTGCTGGCTTTCCCTGCAGCCTTCAAAACTTTGTCAGCGTTGCTGGCTTTCTCAGAGATGGGCAGGTAAGTGAATCCTGGAATGTTGGTGTGTATGTGTTTATGATTTCTGTATTATTCGATCTACTTCTTCAAGTGAGGACAGGGTATTTTCTAACAGTGCATTTCAGCTAGGTTTTGTGTCTCCTGGAACAATCTTTTCCTTGTTGCTGTCAGCAGTTTGCTAGGGTTTGAAATATTAGACTTAAGAAAAGTCTGGAGACTATGCAAATCTGCAACTTATATATAGTTAGGGATCGAGTCTAAAGAAAAGTAGTTGGCAGTTTCCCTAAGCAGGCAGCAAATTCAGGGGGAGGAATGGGGTCAACGTCAGGCAGAGCGCCTGGGTGTGCAGGTGAAGTGGAGAAAGAACCATGGAGTTTCTGCTCCCACTTGGAGACTTTATTGTTGTTGTGCTTATTTATCCTTTTGCTCTCTGTGCCAAAAAGTCTCTCTCTCTCTGTCTCTCTCATTTTCAGGATAGATGTTTTGACACTGTTAGGAACTGCTCCTAATTACTTGTTGTATTAAGGTTTTTCAAAGAAGGTTTTCTCTAAATAACTTTTTCTATTTCCATCTTACAAGAACTGAGTAAGAAATGAAGAAGAGAAAGAGGAGTTTAAGAGTAACTTCTGCTTTTGGTTTGCTTAAATGAACACAGGCAAAATACATTTTGCTTTTAGTTTTATTTCATCTGAGAGGATTATAGCATTGTGTTACTGAGATTACCTGAATCACCTGTCATATGCACTGGACAATGTATGTAGTTATTTGAATAAGTTGAATCTGTCCTTCATCCCTTGCTGTATTGCCTCATTTGAAATAGCATCCCCTGACTTTCTGATGGAGTCTCATGGATGAAACTTGTTGGAATTAGGCCATATGTCTATTTGGGTTTTCACAATCAAATCAGGCACCTAGCAGAGTTTCTGGTATGTAGTAAAGCTTGATGTATTGTCAGTTGACATTGCATTGTGTTGAGTAATTGAGTAAAATTTCCTAAATGGTGCTATGTGCTCCAAGAACAAGAAAGTGAATGGTGAATTTTAAATCTTATACAATGGACAGAGAAAAGTGAGGAGAGAATTGAGAAAAATTGTTTGACTAAAGGTATTCCTGAAAGACTTTCTCTGTGTTGATTGATAAATATAGTTTTTTCTGGCTTTATGAAACTTGATATAATTGATGTAGATTTCAGATTTTGAAGGAATGGAAAGAAAAAAACTTAGTTACTCATTGTATTGGGTGTTGATAATGTGACACATTTTGCTCATGAATTTCATGTGATTTTTCTTAGTGACTTAGCAAGACCCTATCTCAAAATAAAAAGTAAATTAAGAAAAGCTGGGATATATCTCAGTGAAGGCCTTGGGCTCAATCTCCAGAGAGAGAGAGAGGAGAGAGAGAGAGAGAGAGAGAGAGAGAGAGAGATTGTTTCTCCATATGATTGTAATTAAGAGCTTTTTATGGTATCTGAGGGTTTTCTCTTATTCATTATCTGATTTGATCCTCATATCAGTCCAGTGAGGTGGGTTTTGATGTAATTTTCCACTTTTACAGTGGAGGAGTCCGATGAAAAGCCACTCTGGTGGTCCCTTGGTGAATGGATAAATTGAAAATTTATCCTACTCATTCTGAAGTAGTGGGTAAAAAGCCTCTAACTTGAGTGTCAGGAGTCCTGGACTCTGATTCTGACTAGGTCATTGCTGGCTCTGTGATGTTAATCAGGTTCCCAAAGTCTTCAGATGTCACCTTCCTGCAAGGAGTTTACCTACTTGATTTCTTAAGTTTCTTAGCAGCTTGAGAATCTACCCAGGACTTCACTCAGGGCTCTCTCTACCCTGAAGTGCTCACTTTCAAGGCAGAGAAGAGGTGATGGAGGAAGTAGAACTGTGGGCCTTCTATCCAGTTCTGCTTAGGTTCCTCCTGCTAAGTGCAAAGAGACACAGGTTCTTTATAAAGGAAGAAAAATCCCAGGCTCTTAAAAGACCGTTTTTGTTTTTTTTCTAATCTGCTTCCTGAGTTGGCATTTCTCAGTCTGTTCTTTTTTGACTCATCAACAAAAGTACTTGAGCCAAGTTCTCGTGTAGTTTTAGCTCATGGATGAGCAATATCAGGTTACGTTCCCATCTGGCCCCCAAAGAAGTGGTAACCTCTTTGCCTGAGCCCATCTGTTATCTTAATCCATCTTGGAACAAAGCCGATATAAGAAAATATTACTCTAGGTTGTATGTTTTAAAACCATCTCTTAAGGTTTTCAACTCCTGGCAGGTTGACTGAGGAATGGGGCAGGGCAGGATAGTGGAAAAGCAGTTTTTATTCTACTTGCATTGTTAATTTTAGCAACTGTTCACAGACAAATTTAGAAAACTGTAGGACACTGAGGTAATAGTGACTGCATTAAATGTGAGGTAATGGTGACATTAAAAAGAAAAAAAATCCTGTAACCAACATCATCCTTCATCACAATTATTGTATAAAAAGAAAAGACAAAGAAGTTAAATGACAAATTCTCAGCAGAGAGAAAGAGTAAGTCTTACTGGGAAAAGGGAGTGGGCATTCTTACCTGGATGCTTTCAGGTTGAACCGATGAAAATGCTGCTCTTAACCCCTGCCTGCGTTTGGGACCCCTGTGAGTGCTGGTGCTTGGGGTTTTGGGACTCACAGACTCTGCTCCTGCCCTCTTGCTGTGATGTAGACTTTAACATTTTCCTTATTTCTTTCTCCATAGGCAAGAAGCGAAACCCTGGCCTTAAAATTCCAAAAGAAGCATTTGAACAACCTCAGACCAGTTCCACGTAAGTTGACAAGATCAATATCTTAATCTAAATTCTTGTACTTCATAGATTTTCCATTGGGGGTTCATTTTTGGACTAGCGAGCGATGCCTTGACTTTGGGTGAAGTTGGTGGAAAAGAGAGCCCTTTAGATTGGAAGTCATTGGCTCAATGTTCTTAAGCCTGAAATAATCATAGGTAACTTGGGAGGTGGTCTCTCAAACTATTGGCTGAGTGAGAATTGAGTGTTACCTGCATTTGAGCTAAGGGTCTGTTGAATGAAGAAGCAAGTCTCTGTGATAGCCACTACTATAAAAGTTGGGTTAGATAGAAATATATTTGGTGAAGGTGAAGATCCACATCCTGGCACCCAAATCCTGCCCCATATAAACAGTAAGCAAAATGAGGTGAAGAAACATTCCTTATTCAGTTGAAGCTTTTAACTGTACCTACAAGTTCTAGTGAAGCAGAGGACCTTCTCTTGGAGTCCCCCTGTGTTTCTTTGTCTCTCTGTGGGATGATGAAAGAACTTCCTTTCCAGCCTGTGTCATGACCACATGCCAGAGCATCTGCATGAGATGAATGAGATTTCCAAGGCAATAAATCATGTTAGAGGCACTAGTGAGCCAGAACAAGTCAGAGAGAGGGCATCTGCATGGAAGCTGGTGTTTTTAAGGCCTTTGTTGATGTCTACAAAGTGCCTCTCTTTGTAAAGGTTTTGATCTTAACTGTGATCCAGCACATCAGAAATTGCACCCCCTAGTGTTGAGCTGTGCCTTAAACATGATCTTGTCTATTGTAAGACTGCTGAGATCCTTGGTCTTTGCATTTCCATGTCATGACTCAAAGAAACTTTTCACTGAAGAACTTACAGGGATAGGCCAGAGTGAGAGGCTGCTCTCTTGGGCTCCGGATGGTAGCTGAAGGACTAATCTTTAGTTAGCATCTTTGCGTGTGTGTGTGTGTGTGTGTGTGTGTGTGTGTGTAGCTGTAAAAGGAAGGTCTTCCTATACCTACCATCAAGGTCGTTTTTTTGGGCTACAGGAGGGTCCTCTGAACAATTGGTTCCCCCACTCTATGGCCCTGTATACTGTGTAATTATTATTTTTTTCCCTCTCTTGCTTCTCAAGCGCTTAGAGTCAAACATATGGCCTGCTTGTGTTACCTGTATAGGACTTTATAGGATATTCTTTTAAACTTTTTTATTTGGAAATAATTACAGATTCACAGAAGCTGCAAAGTAATGTACAGGAAAGTTCCCTATACCCTTGCCCCAGCCTGCACCAGAGTCCCTAACAACTCCCACCCATGTTAACACGTTACATAACTGTAGTGTATTATAAAAAATCAAGAAAGTCATATTTGTTATCTTCATCAGTTTTGGATGAGGTAAGTACTACCACAGTCAAGGAGCTCAACTTTATGAGCAATGCAACTCTTCTTTTATCTGCTGTAAGTCATACCATCCTCTTCTTCATGTCCCCATCCCTAATGCCCAGCAACCACTAATCTGTTCTCCATTACCATTTTGTTATTTCATGATTGTTGTACAAACTGCATCTCTTTTTGAGATTGATCTGTTTTTCATTCAGCATACTTTTCTTGAAATTCATTCAAGGTTTGTGCCTATCAGTAACTTTACTTTACAGCTGAATACCGTTCTGTGGTATGGTTATACCACAACTCATGTAAGGAAATATGGATGGTTTTCAGTTTTAGGGTATAAGAATAAAGCCATTATGAACATTTCCATATAAAGTCTTGCATGAAAGTTAGTCTTCATTTTTCTGAGATGTATACCCATTAGTTCAATCACTGATTTATGCGGTAAGTCCATTTTCAGTTTTGAAAGAACTGTCAAACTGTTTTCCAGGGTGCTTTCCCATTTTATATTCTCAGTAATAATGTATAAATGATGTGGGTTGTTTACATCCCTGTCAGCCTTTGGTGTTATCACAATTTTTCATTTTAGCCCTTCTGATGCATTAGTGATATAGCACTATGGCTTTAATTTGAATTTCTCTAGTGGCTAATTATATAGAATATGTTTTTAGGCGCTTATTTTCTACCCATATATTTTCTTTGGTGAAATGTCTGTACATATCTTTAGACTTCTAACTAGATTTTCTTTAATTGCTAACTTTAGAGAGTTATTTATCTGTTCTAGACAAAAGAACTTTTTCAAATATGTGATATAAAAGGATTTTCTCCCAGTTTGGAATTTGTTTTTTCACTCTCTTTTTGGGATGTTTCACAGAGTAAAAGCTTTAAATTTTGTTGAAATTCAATTTATCAGTTATTCCTCTTAAAGATCATGCTTTTGGTAACAAGTGTAAGAAACCTTTGCCTTGTCCTAGGTCCTGAAGATTTTCTGTATTCTTGTCTAGAAATTTTATAGTTTTACATTTAAGCCCATGACCTATTTGGAGTTAATTGTTATACAAGTTCCATCTGAGGATTAAATTGAGTTTTATAATTTTTGCCAGTGGATTTCCAGTTGTTCCAGTACAATTTGTGGAAAAGACTGTCCCTTGTCCATTGAATTTTTTTTGCTTCTTTGTCTACTATCAATTGGCCTTATTTGCTTTGATCTTTTTCTGGATTCTCTGTCCCATTCATTTATAGGTCAGCATCACACTGTCTTGATTACTGCAGCTATATATGAAGTTAGGCCATTGGGAAAAGTGATTCTTCCAACGTGGTTCTTTTTTTTCAAAATTATGCTGACTCTTGTAAGGGCCTTTCTCTTTCATATACGTTTTAGACTAAGTTTGTCTATGTCTACAAAGAAACTTTCTGACATTTTATTAGGAATTGAGTTTAATTTGTAGATCACTTTAGGGAGAATTGATATCTTTTTTGCTGTCTTCTAATCCATGAGATGGTGAATTTCTTCAGGGTTTTAGATTGTCTTTCCTTTCATCAGTATTTTATAATACAGATTATCTATATTAGTATTTATTAAGATTTGTATCTAACTATTTAAATTTTTTGGATCAATTGTAAATGTTATTCAGATTTTTGTTTTGGGTTTCACTTGTTCATTGGCAACACACAGAAATGCAGTTGACGTTTCTGTGCTGATCTTACATCCTATGACTTTACTAAACTCACTTAGTAATTGTAGAAGCTTTTCATAAATCCCTGAGGGATTTCTATGTAGGTGATCATTCCCTTTGTAAAGAGGAATTTTTATTTCTTCCTTTCTAGTCTCTCTGGAAGTGGCAAGAATGTTCAGTACTGTGTTAACTAAGATTGGTGAGAGCAGACAGCTTTTCTTTGTTCCTTCTTAGAGGAAAAGTGTTCAATCTTTTGGTTTTTTGTTTGTTTGTTTGTTTGTTGTTTTTTTGAGACAAAATCTCACTGTGTATTCAGGCTGGCCTTGAACTCACTATGTGGCAAAGACTGGTCTCGAACTCATGGCAGTTGTGTTTCACCCTCCTGAGTGCTACAGGTGTGCCCCATTATGCCCAGCTTTAATCTCTTACTATTGAGTCTGGTGATAATGTAGATTTTTAAAATGATGCCATTGGTGAGTTTGAAGAAGTTCCTCTCTAGTCATACTATAGTGAGAATTTTTATTACAAATGGGTGTTTTATGACTTTTTTATGTGCATCAAGTGAAATGATCATAAACTTTTCCTCTTTGGTATATTAATATGGTGAATTATATCCATTAGGTTTTTTTTTTTTTTGGTACTGGGGATCAAACTCAGGTCCTTGCACTTGCGAGGCAGGCAGCAGAACCACTGAGCTAAATCCCCGGCCCTATATCCATTGATTTTTAAACACTGAACTAGTCTTACATCCTCAAAATGAATCCTAATTGGTTGTGATATAATTTTTAAAAAACCCATGTTAGATGTGATTTGCTAATGTTTCAGGGAGGATTTTTACATCAAAGTTCATGAGAGATGTTGGTCTGTGCCAATTTTTTATTTCTGTTGTGCCTTTATTTCTAATTTTAGTATTAAGATAATACTAAGTATTAAAATAAATGTTCTTTCTTTTATTTCCTAGTAGATATTGGTGTTAATTCTTTGAATGTCTGTTAAAGTTCTCCAATGACACAAAATGTGCCTGGGTATTTTTCTGGAACTTCTAAATTACAAATGCAATTTAATACATGTAAGTCTTTTCAGATTATCTTTTTCATCATGGCTGGCTTTTTGTAGACTGTGACTTTTGAGGAGTTGGTACATTTCTTCTAAGTGGTAAAATTTCTGAGAGTAGTGTTGTCATAGCAACGGCTGCAGGATCTGTTGTGATATCCTGTTTTTGTCCCCTGATGTTGGTAATTTCTGTCTTCTCTCTTGTTGTCTTTGTGAGTTTTGCTTAAGTTTTATCAATTTTATTTATTTATTGAAGAATCGGATGTATTTTATTGTTTTCGTGTTTTCAATTTAATGTTTTCTGTTCTTACATTATAATATTTTCTTTTAAATATATCCTTGTATCATGCTGAGAGTGAAGCTTAGTGGTACTGTACAGAACTTTCCTAAAATGAATGAGGCTTTGCTTTTTTTTTTTACACAAGACTTAATAGATTTTATTTATTTTCTTTTTTAAAAATTTTATTTCATTGGTACATTTTAGGTATACAATATAATGACATTCATCATTGGAAATTTGCACGTTTACATAATCTCTTGTGGTTCTTATTTTTCCCCCTTCCCCTGCCCTCCCTTCAACCCCTCCATCCCTCCCTATTTACAAAGACTTTGTTTCCATTTTTTCATTTTCTCATATTGATTCCATTCCTTTCTTTCCGTTCCCCCACGCCTTCCACTTCCCCTTTGCCCTTTTCTTCCTATTTCACATTATCTATTATAACTTTTAGTCCTTATTTACACTTTCAGTTTCTCACACTAGAGAAACTATTCAGTATCTACACGTGTGTCCTATTTATCTCATTTAAGAGTATCGCCTCAATGTTCATCCATTTAGCTATAAATGTCTCTAATTTCTCATTTTTTTATAGCTGAGTAGTACTCCATTTTATAAAAAAACTACATTTTCTTGATCCAGTCTCCCATTGATGGGGAGTTGGTCTGCTTCCAAATTTTAGCTATTACAAATTGTGCTGCTATGAACATGGGTGCACATATAATCACTATGGTATGATTCTTTTAATTCTTTGGGGAAGCTGGGTCAAATGGAACTTCCAGTCCTAGTTCTTTGAGGTATCTCCATACTGATTTCCACAGTGCTTGCACCAGCCTACACTCCCACCAGCAGTGGAGCAGGGTTCCTCTTTCCCCACAGCCCCGCCAGCATTTGTTATTGGTTGATTTCATGATAGCAGCCATTCTTTCTAGACTGAAGTGGAATCTCAGCGTTGTTTTCATTTTCATCTCTTGAATGACCAGTGATGTTGAACATTTTTTCATATGTTTATTTGCTATTTCTGCTTCTTTGTCTGAGAAATGTCTGTTCATTTCAGATGCCCATTTTTGGATTTGGTCTTTGAATTTGAGAGGTCTGATTTTTTTCAGTTCTTTATCGATTCGAGATAGCAGACCTTTGTCTGAGGAAGAGCGGGTGAAGATTTTTTCCCACATTGTGGATTGTTTCTTCACACTGCTGGTGGTTTCTTTTGCTGTGCAGAAGCTTTTTAATAAGAAAAGATCCAACTTGTTGATTGTTTGTGCTAGTTCATGGGCAAGTGAGGTTTTGTTCATAAAGTCTTTTCCTACACCAATGTCTTCAAGAGTTCTACCTAACCTCTATTCCAGCTGGTTCAGTGTTTCTGTTTTAATATTCAGGTCTTTCATCCATTTTGATTTTATTTTAGTGCATGGTGAAAGATATAGGTATAGTTTAAATGTTTGGCAAGTTGAAACCCAATTTTTCCAGCACCATTTATTAAAGAGGCTATCTTTACTCCAGTGAGGGTGTTTGGCTCCTTTGTCAAAGATGAGGTGGCTGAGTGTGTCTGGAGTTGTTTCTGCATCTTCTAATCTGTTCCACTGGTCCTCAGATCTGTTTCTTTGCCAGTACCATGCAGTTTTTATCACAGTAGGTTTATAGTATAGTTTCAAGTTGGGGGTTGTGATACCCCCTGCCATGTCTCTGTTACCTAGAATTGCTTTTGCTATTCTGGGTCTCTTGTTCCAAATGAATTTTTGGATTGTTTTCTCAAGGTCTGTGAAGTATGCTGCTGGGATTTCAATTGGGATTGCATTGAATCTATATAGCAGTTTTGGAAGTATGGCCATTTTTACTCTGTTGGTTCTTCCTATCCAGGAGCAAGGGATGTATTTACATTTTGTGATATCCTCTTCAATCTCTCAGTGAGTTTGTTGTTCGTATAGAGGAAAGCTATTGTTTTTTGTGTGTTGACCTTATATCCAGCTACTCTACTGAGTCTGGTTATTAAGTCTAGAAGACTTCTGGTGGATCTTGGGGTCTTCTATATAGAGTATCATATCATCTGCAAATAATGACAATTTGACTTCTTCGTTTCCTATCTTTCTTCCTTTTATTTTTTTCTCTTGTCTAATTGCTGTGGCTAATATTTCCAAAACTATATTAAACAGGAGTAGTGATAGTGGACATCCTTGTCTTGTTCCTGATTTTAGTGTGAAGGATTTCAGTTTTTGACCATTTAGTATGATACTGGCTCTTGGTTTTTCATAGATGGCTTTTATCAGATAGAGGTAGAGACCATCTATTCCAATTTTGGTAGGGTTTTTATCATAAATGTGTGTTGGATTTTGTCAAATACTTTTTCCGCATCTATGGAGATGATAATATGTTTTCTGTCCTTGGCTCTATTGATATAGTGTATTACATTGATTGATTTGTGTATGTTGAACCATCCCTGCATCCCTGGGATGAATCCCACTTGATCAGGGTATATGATCTTCTTGATGATCTTCTGCATTCTATTTGCAAGTATCTTCTTAAGGATTTTTGCGTCTATGTTCATTGGTGAGACTGGGCTATAGTTCTCTTTTTCAGTTGGGTCTTTCTCTGCTTTGGGGATCAAGGTGATGCTTGCTTCCAGGAATGAATTTGGGAGTCTTTCTTCCCTTTCAATTTCATTCAAGACTTTAAACAGTAGTGGCAGTAGTTCCTCTGTAAATGTCTTGTAGAATTCAGCAATGAAACCATCAGGACCTGGACTTTTCTTTTTGAAATTTTTTATTAGTTCATGTTTGCATTACATAATGATTACATTTTTTTTTTTTTAACCTGGGCTTTTCTTAGTTGGTAAGTTTTTAATTATGTTTTCAATTTCATTGATCAATATTGGGTCCTTTAGAATTTTTAGGTCTTCTTCATTCACTTTGGTAATTCATATGTATCCAGGAATCTGTCCATTTCTTCTGTGTTTTCCATCTTATTGGCGTATAGGTTCTTGAAGTAGGTATTGATGATTCTCTTGATTTCTGCTCGGTCCATCGTAATTTCACCCTTTCATTCCTAATTGTATGGATTTGGGCCTTTTCTTTCCGTTTTCTGATAAGATTGGCTAAGGGTTTGTCAATTTTGTTTATTTTTTTTGAAAAACCAACTCTTGGCTTCATTGATTTTTTGTATTGTTCTCTTAGTCTCCATTGCATTGATTTCTCCTCTGATCTTTGTAATTTCCTCCCTTATATGAGCTTTGGTTTTGTCCTGCTCTTCTTTTTCTAGAAGCTTGAGGTTCAGCATCAGATTGTTTAATTGGGCTCGCTCTGTGTTCCTAATATGAGTATTTACTGCTATGGATTTCCCTTGTAAGCCTGCTTTCATTGTGTCCCATAGATTCTGATATGTTGTATTGTCATTTAATTGTAGGAACTATCTGATTTCTTCTTTAATTTCCTCTCTGATATTGGTCATTCAGAAGTGTGCTGTTCAATTTCCATGCGTTTATGAATTTTTTCCTGTTTCTTTTGCTATTGATCTCCAATTTCATCGCACTGTGGTCTGGTAATATACAAGGGATAACTTCAGTTCCTTTGCACTTCCTGAAACATGTTTTATGAGCGAGTATGTGGTCTGTTTTGGAGAACAACCTGTGTGCAGCTGAGACGAATGTGTATTCTGATTTTGTAGGGTAGAACACTCTGTAAACATCTGTTAAGTTCATTTGTTCAAGAGTTTGTTTGAGTTCTAGTATTTCATTACTTATTTTTGTCTAGTTGATCTGTCTATTTGTGACAGTGGGGGTATTGAGGTCCCCCACTACTATTGTATTAGTGCATATATGACTTTTCATGTGCATTAATATTTGTTTTATATAGTTGGGCGCTCTAGTGTTTGGTGGAAATATATTTATGATTGTCATCTCTTCTTCTTCAATTGCTCCCTTTACAAGGATGTAGTGTCCTTCTTTGTCTCTCCTAATCAGCGTTGGTTTGAAACCCACTTGATCTGCAAAGAGGATAGCTACTCCTGCTTTTTTTCATGTTCCTATCACATGGAGTATTATTTTTCACCCTTTAACTTTCAGTCTATAAGTTTCTTTTTTTTTTTTTTGGTACCAGGGATCAAACTCCAGTCCTTGTGCTTGCGCAGCAGGCAACAAAACCACTGAGCTAAATCCCTGACCCTATAAGTTTCTTTTTGAATTATGTGTTATTCTTATATGCAGCATATTGTTGGATTTTGCTTCTTGACTCATTCTGCCAGTCTATTTCTTTTGATTAGTGAATTGAGAGCATTAACATTGATGGTTATAACTGATACGTACTGACTTATCCTTGTCATGATTTTTTCTTTTTGTTGGATTCTCCCCTTTGCATTTAATTTCTTGTCTCACCCAACAGATTCATTCTGCTGTGCTTCCTGGGGTTGTGATTCTCATTGTCTTTTCCTAGGATATTGTCTAAATTGGAGTGCTGGTTTGGTATTCATGAAGTTCCTCAGGTGCTCTTTGTCATGAAAGTATCTTATTTCTCCATCAATTTTGAAAGATAGTTTTGCAGGGTACATCAATCTGGTTTGGAGGCTGTTTTCCTTTAGGGCTTGGAATACATCACTCCAAGCTCTTCTTGCCTTGAGAGTTTATGTTGAGAAGTCTGCTGTGACTCTGATGGGCTTTCCTTTGTATGTGATTTGTTTCTTTTCTCTAACTGCTTGTAGAACTTTGTTCTTCTGTTGGGTTTCTGGAATTTTAACAATTATATGCCTATGTGTAGATTTTTTTTTTGATCAAGGCTAGTTGTAGTAGTATATGCCTCACTTATCTGTATGCCAAGTTTTTTTCCCCCTGCTTTGGAAGTTTTCTGCCATTACTTCTGTGAACAGTTTTTTTATGTCATCTGCACTCTCTCCTGTTTCTTCATTGACTCCAATCAGTCTTATGTTAGTCTTCTTTGCATCATCTAGCAGCCACTAGATTGATTTCTCGTGTTCCCTTACAATTTTAAAGCAATTTTTCTTTTCCTGGTCACTAATTGTAATCTTATCTTCTATATCTGAAATTCTATCCTCACACTAGCTCATTCTGCTGCATAGATTTTCAATGGAATTTTTAAACTCCTGAAAATTTGTTTGCATCTGTTTTATGGATTCCATTTGTTTCTTATGTTGAGATTCCATCATGTTCTTTAGCTCCTCTCTAGATTTATTAATCATGTCTTGCACTATGAACACAATCTCTGCTGTTGACTGAGAAATTATTTCTGATTTCATTTTTTCCAGATCCTCTTTTGTTGCCCATTCAGGGAGTCCAGGTGGTTGAGCATCTAAGTGTTCCATCTTGTTTCCCTTTGGGATTGCTTTAGGTGATCTGTAAGGCTGGTTTTGAGACTTGTTTATGTGTCTTCTCATTTCAGTGAGCTGGGGGTGGTTTGTGCTGCTGGCTCCCACGTGGGTTACCTCCTCTGTGCTGGGAGTCGTGGTACCAGTCTTTTAATTCATTCTTGAAGAAGCCTTTTCTGAGCTTCTTGCACGTGTGGTTAGCTGTAGCTAGTACCTGGTACAGGTTGATCACTTTCCCTTTAGGATTCTTTTCTTTGTAGGAATAACAGAAAACAGCAGAGGAGTTGAGGCTTTGCTTTTGATCCTCAGCACTGCGGGAAGGAAAAAAATTAATTCTAAAATAAACCTCCTAATATCTTGCTTTTCTTCCCTATAAAACATGTGCTTTGTCCTTTCTTAATGTATATTAATTTTCTGTATTTTATAAATTTTTGAAAACCTTCCTCAGTATAAGCAATGAACTAGAATCTATGTGAGTATAAAAGTGGTTTCTGTTTTATATGTTGAATACACTTTTCTCCTTAACTTCATAAAGCCAAGACCATCACTTTATTATTGTGGACTACGCCTCTGTAGCTCTTCTTTTTATTTTAATACTGAGGTTTGGGATTATACTTGTAGAGAAGTGGCTTCCATATTTTATATTTTTGTTGGCATGTTTTTGAGGTTGGCTTGGTGATTCTTACTATTTTCCCTGCCGACTCCTGCTATGCTGCATGAAAGTAAATAGCCTGAGACAGAGTTCCTTTATCTCTAGTTCCATGTGTGTGGTCCTCCTGTTTGAGCTCTTTCTTTGAGTTGCTGATACCAGTGTGCCTTTCACTCAGGTTTCTGAGCTGTCCCTTCACTTGATCAGTAGTAACTAGTTCTAAATCACTGCCATGCTAGTTTCATTTCATTTAACCCTCTCAAGAGACTCGGGAGGCTGTTTTTATTCCTCTCACATGGCAAGTGAAACAACAGAACTGTGTAAGGGTCACATGCTTTGCTCAGAGTCATTCAGTGTAACCTCATGGGTAAGAAGAGTTCAGGCTCTGGAGCCAAAGTGCTGAGGTTATTTACATTTGGGGTATAAACTTCACTAGTTGAATACCTTAGGCAAATACACTTAATTGCACTAAGAGTTTTCCCTTCTAAAAAAGAGGAATAAACTCGATGTGCTTGTTAGGAGGATTAGGTGTCATAATCCATATTAAATGTCTAGCTCAGTACCTGGTTTGTTGTAATTGCTCAGTGAAAGGTAGCTCAAGGTTGTTTATTATGGCAGCTTCTAAATGGCAAAGCTGGCAGATAAACTCAGGTTCTCTCAGTCTCATATGTGTTTTTAGCCACACATTCAACTGGGTGAGAGTTTGACCAAACAGGTCATGGCTAAATGAAGTAGAATCTTCTCCTTCTGTGCTTGAGAAGTCATCACGATGCTGCTCTGGGTTTCAATGTCATCATCTCTTTGAATGAGCATTAGTTATTTAATCTCTTTGCATTGAAAGAGAGGTAAAAATACTTCTAAGAGTTGTTAAAGGAGCTACTTAATGTAAATGCTCTAGCGCAGTCTCTGGCCCAAGCGGGCACTTCATAAAACTTATTAAATAAATTAGTAATAATAGTAACCAGTGAACTAAAGAACTATAATAAACCAAAGCTGGTAGTTCATATAAAACACTAGAACTAGGTGACCTTTGGAATACCTTTGGTCTTCCAGGGAAAGAATTTTATAATAAGCTTAGTTCTTGCCCCATAGGGCTAAAATATTGAATAATTGACAGAGAGTGTCCACCCACAGTGTAAACCTCCTGCAGAGTCTTAATGCCCCTGGCAAATGAATATGCCCAGCTCTGGACAGAAAGAATGCAGTGTCAGTTAGTTCAGTCTGGGATGTCAGTCCTGGCTCCGTAGTTAGATGCTTTTGGCAGACTTGATGAACCCAGAGGCCCGAGGCTCAGGTGGATTCATTGCTTTTATTAGCAAAGGCCTAGGAATTGGGAGCAGGCTCTTTGATTCAGTCTCAGATGGGCGTCACCGGAGCAGGTTAATAACTTTATCCAGTTTTCTTATTTCCTATTTCTCTTCCTCTCAGGTCAAGGCTGAGATTCAGGTGACTCAAGTTTTATTTTCAGTGTTACTGACAACAGAAGTGTGGCTTCTGAAAATCACACACGTTTTGAGGATTTTATTTTTCTTAATCTGGAAAGTGGCACTTTGCACCCCCTATTAAGTTCGGGTGTAAGGTATAATGCACATTTAATGTAGAGTTGGAATCAGCAAACTTTTCTAAAAGACCAGATAGTATTTTAGGCTACCTGGGCCTCAATGGCATCTGCTGCTTATCCTTTGTTGATGGTATTTTTCAACTAATTAAACTTATAAAAGTCCTTTTTTAGGCTGTAATTTGCCAAGTTCTATTATAGAATATAAGAATAAGAGGTCTAGAAGAGCTTTTATCCAATACCCTCATTGGTTGGCAAGAAAATGGAGGTGGCCCACATACATGGATTTTTTTCTTCCTCCATACTTTTAAAAGAACAAGGCATTGAAGAATTGCAAAGGATTTTTAAATTATTGATATTAATCCTATCTTTCAAGTGGTATTTGTTTTTATTTCAAAGCTCTATTGTAATTAATACAAACAAATTGTGATGACTAAAAAAACAGCGCTAGACATTTTAAGAATGAGAAATTAGATGTTTTAGAAATTTGGCTTTTCTGGAAAACTTCTCTGAGGACAAATTTCCTGCTCAGCAACACAAGATGCACAAGAGCATCACTACCTTTTGAGTGTGTGTGTGTGTGTGTGTGTGTGTGTGTGTTGTTTTGTTTTGTTCTCTCTCCTTTATTCCTGGCCTCTGTTTTAAATTAGTATGGAAAAACTTCAAGTATTCTGTGCATATCAGGGAGATTTTGAGGTGAGAGAAGATTCATCATTAAATCTTAGATTCATGTTTATATTTGTGTTTATATTCCTACCTCTTTCTCATTGTTTTATGTATGATCAGTTTGAGCAGAAGGGGTAGAATCATAATCCACCAAGGTTGGAAACAATTGCCATTGGCAAAAGATTCTTCCCCCTCTTCCTTTTATTTCCTCTACTTCCACCCTTCCTTTCTTTTTCCTGTGTATCTTTTTGAAGACAATTGTGTCATAGAATGGGCCTCCAGAAAGACTTGAGTTGCCCCTGTTAGGCCACCCTTGGGTTTAGCTAGCCTGTAGTTCTTCTGTTTGATCATGTTACCAATATGTTTCTTGGCATTTGCTACTTTTCTCTTAACACTTTTGGTACATTTATGTCAAAAAAATACCTTGCTAGGCTCCTAGTTAAGTGCCCAGGCGAAGCCAAACATCTTTCTCCTAAGTAAATTGCTACCGACTGAGAGGTCATTGAAATAATAGAAAGAAGATCACACAAGGAGACTATGGAGACACAAAATGAACAAACCTTTGGCTCCTAAGAAGCTCACTGAAGAGTATGTTCACTATGTACAATCACTGGACTTGATTAGACAGCCTGGTAGGAAAGAAAAGATACTGAGATAAAATCAGGAGTTCTTCGGGATGGGACAAGCCATTCACCTCTCGGAATCTTTCTTTTGTCCATCTATACAGGAAAGGACTACACTGAGAACTCCTGTGTTTTATGAATTTCGTGAATTGTTTCTATTTAAAAAAATTGTGGAAAGAGTGGTGAAATGATTGGATACATTGGTGCCCTTAGATGAAAGAAAAGACTTATTTCTCTAGCAGAATTATCTATACAGCTGCACACTTGTGGCTCCTGTTTTTTGGATATTTACTGTGTGCCAAACATTATGCCAAGCATTGTACTTAGAATATCTCACTTAATGCACATTCTTACTCCAGAGGGTAGTGTATAATAATATCCCATGTTAAAGAAGAAAATGGAGGCTCAAAGTGTTGAAGCATTTTAGACTCAAAAGGTATTTTATTTCTAACCCCTTTCTATTCATACTGTTATGCTATTTTATTTGACTGATGAACTTCACTTTCTTCTTTAGGAAAACCTCTCCTGTCACATATGATTTGGGAAGGATAGTTGACCGAATATCTCACATCTGTTCTTTTTCCCTCAATTTCCCTAGGCCTCCTAGAGATTTAGACTCCAAGGCTTGCATTTCTATTGGAAATCAGGTGAGAAAAGTCAAGCCTACCAGCCAACACCTTGGCCATTTTATATATATGCTTTCTGGCTGGCTACTGAAAAGTTTTTTGCATATGTAACATGCTTTTAGGGGATGGGTCAAAAAAGTTTGAAATTCAAGCAAAATGGTTGTGGCGCTTTTGCTATTTTGAATTGTGAATTGAAATCAGGCTGCTGTGGTTCTCAGGAAAGGTGTATGAGGAGAGTTGATGATTCTCTTGGGAGGGAATTTCTCAACGCCACGTAGATCTAGCTGGCAGAAGTCAGTAATAGACTATAAAGATAATTAAGGGGGTGTGGCTAAGGAACTGCGGTGGAGCGAGTTTCAGCTGAGCCACTTGAAAATTGAATCGGATGCATTTGGATCCATTGCCCGTGCCAAACAAGTGGGTATTGTGAGAGTCTAAGCTTTTCTTGTGGCTTCTTGCTTTTAGTAGTTGTTTTCACGTGCTAGAAAGTACTGTGGCCTATCAAGAATCCTTATAACATTTGGAGAAATGAGATAGAGGACAAGATAGTTAGTGTAGTGTCCAGTTTATTTTTCACTTTCCTACTGCATGATGACTTTTTTCTCTTGCAGAACTTTGAGGTGAAGGCAGATGACCTGGAACCTATAGTGGAACTGGGACGGGGTGCATATGGAGTGGTGGAAAAGATGCGGCACGTACCCAGTGAACAGATCATGGCAGTGAAGGTAGAGTTGAAGTTTCCCCAAATGTTTTCTACCCATGGTGTGGACATTTGTCCATTTCAGCTATAATCCAGCCCTTTTCATAGAAGCAAAACAAACTTTAATAGGTTGAAAAAGAAAAGATTATTTGCAGGGAATAATATTTCTCTCTAAATGGGTGGAAAACACTTCCTTGGAATGTGCTGCCTCATTCATTCATTCATTCATTCATTCCGTGGTACTGAGGATTGAACCCAGGACCTTTGCACTGAGATACATCCCTAGCCCTTTTTAAAAATTTTTAGGCAGCATCCCCATAAGTCACTAAGTTGCCCAGACTGGACTTGAGCTTGCCACCCTTCTCCCAGTCTCCCAGAGTGGTGGGATTACTGGTGAGTACCTGTAATACAAAGCATGCCTGGCTTTGTATTTATTTTTTACCTCAGTCCCATCCCCTCATTTTAATTTTTTATACCACTACCATGTCATCATTACACTTAAAAGAATTATAATACTTTTTTTAAAGCTCATCTAATATTGGTTTTGAATTAAAATTTCCTTAATCATCTCCAAGTGTTTATATATATATTATATATATATATAATATATATATATATATACACATATATATATATATATATTTTTTCTGTTAAAAATTCTTCCTGGAAAATCAAGAAACCAGAATTGAGACAGAAAATTGTCTCTGTTCTGGAAAAAGGAGACATCTAGTATAAATTTACAGTTTTTGATCCGTGAACAGAGATCTGGAATCAGTCTGTATTTCTTGAGTAGATGCTAGAAGGATCTTAGAGAATGAGGATCTTTAGATGCCTTAGCCTATCTGGGCCCTTGTTAGGAATGGCTGGAGGCTTGGATCCTTTTGTTGTTGGAAGATGGAGCTCTCTACCCTTTCTCTTGTAGATTTTCCAGTCTGTTCTGCTAACTCTCATAAAGAGGCGAAACCTGTGAAGGCCTGGTGACATTGTATGTTTCCTGTCAGTTAATGACATAATCACCTTTCTGCAAGGTTGTATTTGGAGTTGTGATGGGTTTTGCTTCACTCAGAAGTGCTCAGTAGAAATGAGTGGTTTCTCCTTTTGTTTGATTCTAAGTCTCACAGCTGTCACAGTTTTATTACAGTTGCTATTTATTCCAAATACCACTGGCCTCCGTATCCATGGGTTCTACAGCTGTAGACTCAACCAGCTGTGGATCAAAAACATTTGAAAAAAATTATACTGAACATGTGCAAGGTGTTCTTTTTGCCATTAAACAATACAGTATAATAACTATTTCCATAGGATTTCCATTGTATTGCATATTATAAGTGATCTAGAGCTGATTGAAAGTATATGAGAAGATAATGTATAGGTTATTTGCAAATACTAAGTCATTTTATCTAAGAGATTTAAACATACTTAGATTTTAATATCTAGGAAGGAAGGGCAATTTCTAGAAATAATACTCAGGTACAGAGGGCTGTCTGTCATTATAATCCTACATTTTCTTAAAGAGGGGCATCTGACTTTTTTCTCTTTAAGTACCAAAATGAGCAGTAAAGTAATTCATATTGTGGCTTCTTTGCACTGAGCAGTTATAATACAGTAAACCAGAATTTTTTTGCACCTTGGAAATACATTCCCAAGCATTTGCCCACTCTCTAAAACAAACTATCAGTTTTCTTCTTACCAGGGACTATTCAGGAAATCAAACGACCATAGTCTTTCTTATTTTACATTTGTTATAATCATGTGAGATAAAAATATGATGAATATTTTTAAAAATTTTAATAAGTATTACAGTAAAAGAGACATTGCCATTAATCTCCTTCAAAACACACCCCCTCATTTCAAACACACTTATCCCGTCGTTTTTGCCACTTTCTGAAGCAATATTAGAAGGCTTCTTTCATGAGTGTCTTTAGTTGCGCTGTCATAGCTGCCTTGATGCCTGACTCATTTAAAAACATTTCATGGTCATTTTGACTTTGGGGAAGAGCCAGAAGTTACACAGTGCCTGATGCAGTAAATAAGGTGGATGACACACTGTAATGTTTTCATTTGACAGAAAGTGCTTGTAAGTGTTTAATCAATGAGGGATGATCATAAAATACAGTTAATGTTTAAATTTAAAAAACTAATTACAGTAAAAGATGCATTGCCATTAATCCTTAGAGTACTCAAAATATTTCTCCTTGCTTTGAACACGCTTATCCCTTTGTTTTTTGGCAATGTGTCTTTCACTGTAATAATTATTTTTTATTTATTCACTGTATCTTTCAAACCCCCTTATAGCACTGATTTGTGGAAGGTGCTAGCAGTTGTGAATTTTTGTATTGTTTTCAGGATGGGGCTCCTTGAGGTGACTGCCTTATTGGCTGACTCATCCTCAGAGTTGCACCCATAAATTTCTTATGCTTTCTCATGCAGCGGATCCGGGCCACTGTAAATAGCCAGGAGCAGAAAAGGCTATTGATGGATTTGGATGTCTCCATGAGAACAGTGGACTGTCCATTTACTGTCACCTTCTATGGCGCACTTTTCCGGGAGGTAGGTGACGGTCTGGTGCAGAGTTCAAGGTGAACAATAACTGAAGGTTCTTTTATCACATCAGTGCCTGTTGGCTTGCTCTTTGGAGAAATCTTGCTCATTGATAAATTCCTTTGAGATCTCAAAGGAAAGCTATATATTTCCTTGCAAAACTCAAGAGTCAGTTCTTCAGGACAGGTAAACATTTTTTCCTTCTCCCTTTTCCATCCTTGTTAATGATCCTTGAATTGATTGGTCTCCAGGGAGATGTGTGGATCTGCATGGAGCTCATGGATACGTCACTAGATAAATTCTACAAACAAGTTATTGATAAAGGCCAAACAATTCCAGAGGATATCTTAGGGAAGATAGCAGTTTCTGTGAGTATATCACCTATCTACAAGGAAAATGTGTGAATTCTTGCTGTAGGTGTCTTTATATCCCCAGTAGGAGGAAATGTTCCTTGCACCATATCTACCATGTAGCATATGTCTGCTGAATGCATGAGTACATTTTGCAGTGGATAAATAAGTACCATTTTCTCCTAAGGCTTGTGTGGAGGATGCTTCCACTGATTTGGTTTGGTAGACTCTACATTAAATGAGTTTAAGCAGTTCATTCATCTGCAATGACTGCATTCCCAGTGTCTGTATTCTGATGTCTATACTGCATTTCAGTTTTGATTTGTAGATTTTTCAAATGATTTCTTAAGACTAAAAACAAAAGTAATCAGGAAAAAGAACATAAGAAAGTCTGCTACCTTAATGCCTACTGAGGTTCAGGAGGGTGAAGAGAAAAAAAATGCTTGAGGTAAAAAAGAAACAAGATAGATGAATAGGACATTGTTTCTGCTCTAAGATATACTCCTCTCTGGTGGGTAGAGATCAGTTTAGGTAACTTCCTGTGTTATTTTCCTGCATAGGAATCTTGACTCAGAAAATACCTTACCCTGTGACCTTAAACTATGGATAATAAACCTGAATATACTTAACATTCAATTTCTTTTCAGTGATGGAGTGAATAAATCTACTTTGTTTTTCTCTTACAGATTGTCAAAGCATTAGAACATTTACACAGTAAGCTCTCTGTCATTCATCGGGGTAAGCATCCATGGCTGTGGCTTTTTATAAGTTAATTTCTTTGGCCAGGAGACTCCCTCTCCCACTTCCCCTCCCCTGCATAGATGGAAGTGGAAATGAGCCAGGCAAGAGAAATCAAGGGCTTTCCTTTGAGATTGCATAGCAAACCATGTAAGTAGTTGTGTTAGCATTCCGTTACTGTAATAAAATACCTGAGATAATCAACTTATAAAGAGGAAAGGCTTTTTTGGCTCACAGTTTTGGTAGTGTCAGTCCCGGGTCCATTGGCCTTGTTGCTTTTGGGCTTGTGGCAATACAGTATATCATGGCAGGAGCACATGGCAGAGGAAGCTCATTCTTCTAATAGCAGGGGGATGAAAGAGAGAGGAAGAGACCAGGATCCCCTTGAAGGGCATGGCTTCCATGACCTAATACCTCCAACTTGGCCCCACTTCTTAATGTTTCCATCATATCCCAGTAATGCCAAGCTGCCTTTGTGGTACACTTAAGATCTAAGCTGGCCAGGCGTGATGGTGTACATCTGTAATTCCAGCACTCTGGGAAGCTGAGGCAGGAGCATCATAACTCTAAGCCTGATCTGAGCAACATAGTGACTTAGTAAGATCCTGTCTCACAAAAACAAACCCTCAAACTATGGCTGGGATGTAGCTCTGTGGCCGGCGTTCTATTTCTAGTAACACACACACACACACACACACACATACACACACACACATATGAAGAAGGGTCCAAATTAGAGTAGTAGCTATTGTTTATCTTGGCTGAGGGCATAAGAAGACATGGGCTTAATATGATACCTAAATTCAATATGGAATACCTGTTACCAAACACAGCTGTGGGATGCTATTATCAATAGTTTTAGAGGAAATGATAAAAATGCATCTTGTATTGGCCATCATGCAGTAGCTTGTTAGAAGAGCATAATCATCAGACAAATCAAGACCCACATTTTAACAAGGTCCCCAGGTGATCCTTGTGCACAGGGAAGTGTGGAGAGCTTTAGAATGCAGCAGAACCCTTTCATACTGAGGAAGCAGGAGAGAATAATTTGCCTTTTCCTTCCTGCCTCCTTCCCGTCTTTATTTTTGGCCTAATATTTCTTCACCCATCCACTCACCCTCCTTCATGTTCATCCATTCATCCATCACCCATTTATCTCTTATAATCACTTATAAGGCATTTTGAATACAGCATTATAATAGATGTCCTGAGAGGTTATCTGAGAAAATTGTTCTTATTATAATTTTTTGTAGGGATTCTTGATAGGGAAATAAGAGAAATATATAAAAACTATGAGAAGACCTTAGAAATCGGAAAGCACCAAATATGGAAATAGTATAGGTAGAATGCAAAATAAAGAATTGATTATTACTGGAAGACCATTGCCAGGAACAGCTTCTTGGATGAAATAAATTAGTCAAGTCTTCAAGGTAACTAATGCAAAATGTTGATTACTAATTGGTCGTTATGATTTGGGTAATTCTTAAATTTTGTGTGCCTGGGTATAGTATAAAATGCCTTGCACAGTATGCCTATTATTATTAATATTTAATTGGTAGTATTAAAAATTGAAAGAATAGATGGGTGGAAGATGAGGACAGGAAAGTGGGAAGGAATCTAAGTAGGAAAAAGAATATGGAATTATTCATGGAGAATATGCTGTGTATATGTTATGTATAAAAACTGGCAAAATAAAATTCGTATATCAAGCTTAAAAGTAAAATTGTAAAGAGTAATTTGTAAAGCTCTTAGATTCAGCTTTTTTCTTCTTACCTTCCGTCTTTGATGAAAGTGTCACAAAGGGAAAAAATGACGTGTATTTGTTAAATCCATTGTCCAGAGATGATAGTGGCTTATCTTTTCGAGCATGTGGGTAGGTGGGTGCTATCTTTTTAGTTTTCAGGGGTGATCTAAAATCTGTTCATTAATACCCCTTCTCCCCTGCCCTGCCCTGTGGCCTGGCTATCTCTGGATTTATAATACATTACACTGCGGTAACCTCTGATACATCTCTGGTAGGGGTTGCTATCAAAGCCTGCTCCTTTGACCATATTTGATGTATCACTGTGCTGCAATGCCCTTTGATTCTTCAGTCTCTTACTTCCATATTAAATAAGCAATAGATTATTTTGAGCTGGGCATTTGACTCAGTAAAGTTGTTACTCTATATATGGGAGCAATGAAGATGATCACATAAATGGAGGAGACAGTGCTCTTCATTTAAGGAATCACAATCGCACGTGACACAGACAAAATATGAGGAAGAAAAATGCAGCTTTTCTGCATATAGAAGCAGTAGGCAGGGCCAGGGATTTAGCTCAGTGGTTCCGCTGCCTGCCTTGCAAGCGCAAGGACCTGAGGTTGATCCCCGGTACCAAAAAAACAAAAACAAAACAAGAAGCAGTAGGCAGTAGGTAACTGGAAGTCAAGGAGTGTGGTTACTTGGTGTAGAGCAACTTGGGGAAAGGAAGGTGAAGGACAAGTGGAGATTTCAGGCCCTCTGGTGGTAGAGAAATGAATCTTCAAAGCAGGCTGGAATGACAGGATCCCGGTTTTGCTTGTTTTCAGACGTCAAGCCTTCAAATGTGCTGATTAATACCCTGGGTCAAGTGAAGATGTGTGACTTTGGAATCAGTGGCTACCTGGTGGATTCTGTTGCTAAAACAATTGATGCAGGTTGCAAACCATACATGGCCGTGAGTACAGCAGCCAGGGGTGGCATCTCAAAATGCAACTGCCAAAAAGCCAGGCCAGGATGTAAGAAATAGATAGATGCAGACAGAAAATCGGAATGTGCCTAGGATTTAAGAAAACATTCTTTAGCACTTTATATTCTTAAATATTTCCCGTATGAGATCCTTAGTCACTTGTTTCATACACTTTCTTTGTTCTTTGGGTTGCTGTAACAAAATACCATTACTTAGGAAGCTTATAAATAACAGAAATTTGTTTTTTTGAGTTTTGGAGGTTGGGGACACCAAGATCAAGCACTGGCAGATTCAGTGTCTGGTTGGTGAGGGCTCATTTTTCTAGTTCTTCAGTGGTATATTTTTGCTGTGTCTCACGTGGTGGGAGGGGTGGGGGAATCTCTAGGATATCTTTTATAAGGTCAGTAACCCCATTCGAAAGGGCTCTACTATGATGACTAATCACTGGATAAAAGCTCCACCTCTTATGGGCACATAGAGATTAGATTTCATATATGGATTTGGGGGGATGAAAATGTAATACATAGCATATGTATTTTTAAAAAATCAAGCAAAAGGGGTATTTTGTTTGAAAATACATAAGAGTAATATGTGAAGCCCGCACAGTTTTCTACACCAAGTTGCAAGTGAGTGTTACCTTGTGAGTTGAGGGAGAATAAGTAAACAGAATTTAAATTACCTGCGCAGATAGTTGAGTTAGTCTTGAGTGAACCTCACAGCTCTGAAGATTCATTGTCATTAGCAGAGACCTTGGGTACATGGAACTTGTACCATATTCTGTTTGGAAATGGAGTTCTGTTTGGAAAGGAAAAGCTTCCTATCTATATTTAGCTCAGAGTTGCTTAGGTCTAGGAATACCAGATGGTAGCCTAGTAACCACCTTTTGGATTCTTTTTACTGAGCTTGGACTGTTGGTGTTTTTATCAAGGATAATTTTAGATGGGTAGAGTAGCTTTATAATGTGTATACTCTTTCTTCTTCACAATAAAAGTAAAATTTGTTGTGAAGGGAATATAAGCCTTTCTCTAAGAAAAGATGAACGTAGAAGACAGAAAACCCCATGGAGACATTGCTATTTATTGTAGTTACAGGGTCTTGGTCTGGGAGGCATGTTAACAGCCTAAAACATCTCACTTGGCAGCTGGTAATGTCCCCACTCCCAGTCTTTTTTGAGCTACAGATGTCATCTCAATTGTGCTTCCAGTGTCTCAGCTCAGTTGTCTGTCTCTTTTCCAGCCTGAAAGAATAAACCCAGAGCTCAACCAGAAGGGATACAGTGTGAAGTCTGACATTTGGAGTCTGGGCATCACCATGGTAGCGTGTGATAATCCTATGGGCTATGGGGTTTGAGCGTGCAGCTGGAATGGGGTGGGCTTTAGGACCAAGAAGCAAATGTCCTAAATGCTAGTCTTGGGCATCTTTTCCTACCTGAGATGACAGGTAATTTTGTCCAGAATATGTGGTATGCCTCCCAGGATGATTTTATTGTAGAAGTCTTGGATGGTGAGACCAAGTATATTCTAATGACATGATAACAAATAGGATGCTTTCCTTAGGCACAACATCCACAGGTATAAGATCAGTGATTCGAACTTTGATGATCATAAATTTTCAGTGTACAACTAAGATCTGGAATTTTCTGCTGTAGCCCTATCTTTTTCTCCGGCACAGTGGATGATTAAATCCTGGGAGTTATTTCATGTCCCTTCCCAAAAATTACATGAGCCTGTAACAGCAAAGTAACCTTTATTCAAGTCCAAAAAAGACTCTTCTGGTCCCAGGCTACTTTTCCTCCCAATTTTCCATTTCAACAAGTGACCTGCAGGTGGCAGCAGAGGCACAGTTCTGCAAGAGACTGGTTATGAATTCCTTCTCAGACCAAATCTTTTAAAACCGGGTTGCTGTACATCCTCAATGAAGATAAATACTGTTGGCTTAAAATTTTTATGAAGGAGTTTTATGAAGGAGTGTGGTGGGTTTTAGTGAGGGAATGAGTTTTAGATAGGTTTAAAAGGCTGTCTCTAAGAAGATAATATTTAAAAGCCCGTAGCACTAGCAGTTTGGGGAAAATTTCTAGAGAACAGGTTATTTGTTATTTTTTGTCCTCAGATAATCCTTAGACTTCAACTTTGTTTTTCCCTCTGGTTCTTCTGGAATGAAACACGGCTGACTCTTGAAGGCAGCCTTGTTTAAACTGATGCTTCCTTGTCTCTCACTTCCAGATTGAGCTGGCCATCCTCCGGTTTCCCTATGATTCGTGGGGAACTCCCTTTCAGCAGCTCAAACAGGTGGTAGAGGAGCCATCCCCGCAACTTCCAGCAGACAAGTTCTCCACAGAGTTTGTTGACTTTACCTCACAGTGGTAAGACAGCCCCATCTCCCATGCACAAGTGCTAAGGAAGGGGATGCACTCACGAGTTCCCTCCATTGGGTTGGATCCATTATGCATACATTCATTCATTCCGAGAGCGTTTATGGAGTATACCCTCTATGATAGAGAACATGGTGGCTGTGTCACCATCACCGAGCTCCAAGTCGAGGAAGGGTTTTCATTTATCAGTTATTATAGTACAGTAATACAATATGGAACATCCAGGGGTGGAGATACATGTTGGGTATCTGTGAAACTCAGAGAAAAGGCATCAAGATAGATTTCTCTGAAGAAAATAAATTCTGAGCTGAGATCATGTGAGTTGTCTTCCAAGCAAAAGGGAAATAGGAGAGGAAAGCTATTCCAAACAGGAGGAATATAAGTCAGAGTGTCACAAAAACAAGAAACTCTTCTATGAGAGTTGTAAGCAATTTGATATTGGTGGGAGCATAAAGAGAAATGTGGCAAGGTCTGTTGAAAACCTAGGGATGGGGAATAGACATAAAGAATTACTCTGGGTGAGAAGACAGTGTGAAGTTCAAGAATACTACTTAGGTACCAGAAGTCTTGCAGAACCTTGGCTTGTATAGAACACTCGCTAACTGTAGATATACTTGCTCATGAGGGCATAGTAGACAGTGTTGGGGGTCTGGGAAGAGAACCTAAATCATGTGGAGTAGAAAGTGGATCGGAGCCATAGTAAGGTGGTTAACTTTGTTGTCATAGAATTGTCAAGGTCCTCAAGGAAAGTGAGAGAGGGGATAGTGTTCTCCTGACAGTCAAGAAAATCTGCCTGCACTGGGCCATGAGGCTTACCATATCTTGGTAGTAATGACTACTGCAAGTGCTGGTGGGAAGAGGATGCCAAGTGTGAAGCACAAAATGGGACTGAGTTTATCTGGGCATTCTGCAAGACTAAATGATAACTGGGAGGAAGGAGGGAGTCAGAGCTGGTGGGAACTCCAGCTGTGGGCTCGGAGAGGAGCAACTCTGACCATTCACTACTTCAGAAGGTTCTGGGGCTCTGAAGGCTTCTTGGGATGCAAGGCAGTTGATGGCACACCTTCCTCATGGCATCATTCTTTGGCTTCCATCCACTTTTTGCAGAAGTTTTCTGAACACAGCTTGGGTTGGCCACATGATGAGACAAAGCAGCTCTCTGTTGTTTATGAAACTAAGGTCTCTTGGACTTTTTATTGGTCCTGGGTCCATTCTCAACCCTGGTCATAAATCCTAGTGATTTATGATGCTGTCCCATAGTTGTTGTTCCATTTGTTGCTGTTTGTTTATTTTAGTTTTGACTGATTGGCCAGAGAGGAGCTGTGGCAATAAGCTTTACTGCAGTGTGGTCAAGTGTCTGTAAAGTATACATCTGCTGGGATCCTGAGTTGTGTCCCCTGTCTGTTTTCCTCCAGTGAGTATGTGAATGTGGTGTGACATCTGCTGTGTTGAAATGGGTTCATGGATCTGATTTGGCTTCTGGATTCAAGCTCTTGGATTTGGTGGTTGTTTAGTTTTACCCTTTTTGCTTTATACTCAAATGTTTAAACATCACATAGGGAAAGGGGTGAGTCATCTTGCATTCTTCAGACCCACAGACCTCAGGAGGGTGGTAATGGGGAAGGACCTCACTAAGGGGGGTCTCTACAAACTGTCTTCTCCCCTCCTTTCATCCTTCTCCCACTTGTCCTCCTCTCCCTAGGATTCTGGGTACTTCAAGAAACTTTGGTAACAATGAGCATAGTGTAAAAAGTTTGAGAAAGCTGAGTTTCTGATTGTAAATCACTGGTTGAATCCAAATCCAGTGATTCTCAACTCTGGCTGCTCATTCATAAATTTCTAGCAAGGTGGCATTGTTCTGTCTCCTCTGAGATGTCTCACTGTCACCCTGAGAGATTGGAGTTCAGTTGGTTCAAGGAGAGGCCAGCATTTCAGGACGTTTCAAATCTTCTCAAGTTATCCTAATGTACTTCCTATGCTCTTTTTTACATACCTCATGAGAACATGGGTTTAAACATAAGCTCTGTGGACCTAATGCCAACTGTTCAAAATGCTTCTGATCTTTTGCAGTTTGTTAAAAAAAAAAATGATTCAATTACTTTATTTTTCCTTTGCCAATGTATTTTTTCTCTTACTTAGAATTTTGCCAAAGAATGAAAGCATTGAAGCATTTCACAAACATTTTAAAAATGAAGACGTTGGGGCTAGAAAGGTACCTCAGTGGTAGAGCACCGGAGAGGCATGTGCAAGGTCCTGAATTCAGTACCCAGCACACACACACACACACACACACACACACACACACACACACACACACACCCCAAAAACAACAACCTTTGAGAGATAAATGTTTTCTCCCCTTAGCGTATGCATACACGTGTGGGAATCCCAGACAATGGCAGTATTGCCCCTTCTCTAGGGACCACACTGTGCCTACCCTCTGGCCTTCACACCCACAGTAACCTCATGCTATCTCTCGAAAATCTCCAATTTTCTCACAGTTTTAGCCCCAGCTACCATTCATTTAAATTCATTTAAATATTCATTTAAATTTCATTCATTTAAATAGTTTTAAGCTCTAGACACGTTGTAGTTTCTGTAGTTGTAGTCTTCTATCAATCCTGTTAATTCTGTCACTTCATCACAGAAATATAATATCATTCCTGCATTCAGGAAGTCTGTTTATCATGCTTAAGGGGTTTATTAAAAATAACAATAGAAACAAAAATGACTTCAAGTTAGACGTCATCAGAGGATATATTTGTCTTCTTCAAACTTTCAGTATTATAACTCTAGTAGAATCTCAACCTTGAGAACATCAATCTTGTAGAAGAGCAAGTCACTTTTGTTGCTTTGGGAATTGAGAAAGAGCAGAGAGCATTACTTTTGAATTTTATGAGCAACCTTACTTAACCTCAGCTGGACTTGAGGAGAGTGTAGCCCCTTGTTTCAGATCCCAGATCAGTAACTTCTTTGCCTGCCAGAAATCACCAGAATATTTTCTTTGCTACCTCCTAAGGATGCGCAGTAAATTATTCTGAAGCCAACTGGGTTGAAGATAGGCACTTTTTTTTAGATCTTATTACTGATTTGGGTTTTTATGGATACAGTTTCATTTTTCATATATATTAACGTATGGCTACCTATCTCCCTACTCAGTAACAGTCTAGTTATGGCCTTGTTTTACTATTGAAAGTTTTAACTTTGGTCTGGAGTAAAGTGGAAAGAATAAAAAAGTGATTGTTACCAAAGAACACCTGTTTATTGATGAAGAATAGGATATGGCATGAAACATAACTCTTTATTGGCAATTTTTCCATTTTCCTTTTTGAGATGTGATCCAAATATAGGGTGAATGTTAAAAAATTTATTACAGTAAAAGACCCATTGTAAAGAATCCCCCTCAAATACTCCCTCTCACCTCGAATACACTCATCCCATTGTTCTTGCCATTCTCTGAAGCAGTTCTAGAGTCCTCTTTCATGTCTTTACTTGTGCTTTCATGGCTGCCTCAAAGCACTGAATTGATTCAAAACATTCAACTTTCATGGTCGTTTTGACCTTGGGGAAGAGCCAGAAATCGTATGGTGCCATATCTGGTGAGTAATGTGGATAAGGACACATGTAATGTTTTTATCAGCCTGTCTTTCCTTTAGATGACACTTGGCAGCAGCATTCACCATATTTTTTATCACACCTCTAATAGACCTTCACGAAAGAAGACTTCCAGACCTGCTTCAGAAATTGGCAAAAATGATGGGATACAGGTAGGGGAGTATTTTGAGGGAAATTAATGGCCATATTTTTTTTAACCATAATAAAAAAAATTAAACCTTCACTTTCTATTTTGACTACACCTCATGTAAAACTATAATGCTGAGACACATTTTTATCAAAAGCCCCCTTCTGAGTGATTGCTATGTTATACTTTTATGACATAGGCTGGGATCCTTCAGGAATTATCACGATGCCCCAGATCTTTGTGCTAAGTGGGGAAAGGGAACTACAGTTTTGGAAAGTGAAATATTTAATATCAAATTTTAAGGTAAGCACACCTATGTGTGTATCTCCTAATCTGTACTTAGGCTAAATGTGGGGAAAGGGCACATCCCTCACAGCCTCGGGAAGCTGCCGGAGCGATTGTGCTCCTTGGTGGGATACATCTTCTGGCGGTGTCACAGTGCTGCTTAAGTACTTCACGCCTGCAGCCTGGGGTCACTTGGTACTCACTGTCCTCTGGCCGCTCAGATGTCTCTTGGGTGACATGCAGTCGTGATATAAACCACTTACACATGTCCTCATCACGTCAGAGCCAAAGTTAGCTTCAGAGCACACACTTCTATTTCTCTTGCTGCTCCATTTCTTTTGCACTAGTATCAGAGAAACATCATCAGAAAAAAGAAAGGGAAGTTCATATGTTTGTTCCTATGAACTTGAAGAAAAAAGAAACGACTCCTTGAAACACTTTCTTTTTGTACTCATTTCCAAATAAGAGTACTGAGAGATATTTTTTCTTCTTTTTTCTCACATTTATTTTCTTAACATAGACATTTTAAAGAATTCCTAACGTGGGTCTCATTGAGCACAGAGGCTTGTTTTGAGCTTCATCATGGTAAAAGTCTAATGGAAAAGCCCAATGATAGTTGAGTTCTGAGAAGGGTTAACAAATGAGATTATTAAAAAGAAAAATGGAATCGTGGCAAGGTTATACTTCTTCCTATAGGTTAACAAAAGGAACTCACTGGCAATCAGCTGCTCACTGCTAAAATAGCCACACTCCTTTTTGGTTTTCCTCCAGGCCTAATTCAGAGTCTGAGTGCCCAGCTGACCAGCTGCTGGCATAGCGGAGTATGTTGGTGGTCCAGATGTCGACACTGTGCGACTCAGAGTAACTAGTATAAAACAGTGACAGTCAAATACAATCTCTTACTTGTTCACAGAGGACAGTAAAAAAGAGGCACTGGATATTTATTTAGCTTTTGACAAATGTATAGCTTGAGAGGCCCAATGTGTTTTTATTCTGTGGATGCAACAAACAGCCCTTCTTGGAAACTATCAGGGGAATTCAAACAGGCAGAAATCCTCTGGTGAGCACAAACTGGAAGCTAGCAATTCTCAAGATAGCATGGAGCTGTTTTTTAGTGTCAGCTACGGTCAGAAGTGTGTGTTGTGGCACTTGGAAGAAGAATTAGGGCAGTTAGCTAATTGCACACTTGAAAATGACAAGCCACTTGAAAATTCAAAAGCTTGACTTCAATCCCAAAAGAAATGGGTGTTGCTTTGAACTTTGCAGTTGTTATTTCGTACTGAATTTCAGGCACTTCCTATTAAACATGGAAAAGTTGCTTTTTTTTTTTCCCCTCCAACCTTATCCTGGGTATTTTGGTACTTACTGTCAGCACATGCTTTGAAGTGTTCTTCATTTAAAAGATGGGGGCAATGGTTATATCAGTTATATTAATTCAATAAACAGCCTTGCTTTGCTGTGTAAATATTTTTCATCAATACTCCGTAGAGCTTGGGGTGAACTTTGAGCTTTCTCAGGAGAGGCCATAAGTCAAGAAGTAACCTATTTGCTAGCAGTCTCTGAAGTTTCCAGAATCTTAAACATTTTATTAGGGATCAATGTGGGTATTTTTGCCTCATTTTTAAAATACAGATTTAAAAGAAAAAAAATTCTGGAAAAAAGTTTTGGAAAACTGTTCTGGAAGTGAAAGATAAGACAACCTGCAGGGAAAATCACTTCTACTTAGAAATGGAAGGCTTCAATCCCTTCAGCCTATTGGGAAGAGGCATTTTGTTATGTACTGAATACAAAGTAAAACATCATCAGCGTCGCAAAGATCCCTGGTTAGTACAAACGGCCATCATTTTAACACTGAAGATAAGCTTTTTCTTTGCTGGGCTAATCATTCCCTCTGTTTTGATGTCGATGGAGAAGTTTGCTGAGGTGCACAAAGAGCATATTTCAGATTCAGTGAGAGTTAGTCTAGATTCAAGCACCCAAAATCAGCCCCTTGAATATTGAGTGTGGATTTAATGTTGTATTTATGCTCCTCGTTACTGTTTTAGCAAGTTAGTTTGTTCAAACTATAAAGAAGAATTTCTGGGTTTTGATATAAGTTCAGTAGTAGGTGGAAATTTGGGGCCTTTGCATATTACTTGTGCATTTATTTACACCAGGATCGATGTGCAAATCAGTCATGCTCAAGAATCACATGTTTTCCTCTGTTTCCTTCTAGGTGAACTAGCTCCTGGACTTAGGCAAACTCTTGATTCTAGGGATAGAGGTAGAGAGGAGGTAGGAGGGAGGAGATAGTAGTGATGAGAATGTGCCCAAGCAACAGATGAAGCAGGTTTTCTTTTAAGTAAGTCCCATCTCAGAGAAGGAGACAGGAGGTGGCAACAAGGCCGCCCTAGGACACACGTTCCAGGGTTCCAGGAGCTCTGCACTAATGACATTTTGGATTGAATTGTGTTTTTGCCGGAGAGGACCACCTTATGCCTAAGCGGATGCTTAGCAAAATCTCTGGCCTCTACCAGAACATCTTGGATGCCAGTAACACCTGTCACTAGTCATACAACCCAAAATGCCTCTAGCTATTGCCCAGTGTCCCCTGGGGGGAAAATTACCTTCAACTGAGCACCAGGATCCAGGTACAGGCAGAGCCATATGTGGGAATTGCAAGGTCTCATTCATTTCACTCAGGCACACATTCCCATATCAACCTGACTTTGACTCATTCCTCTATCTAATGCACTCTTATTTTTATCCTCAGTTGAGATGAAACTTTCTCTCATAGGTTGTCTGGTCACTGAGGTCCCTAGGTCCTAGGTCTGTCCTCAATTCCAGGTTGAGTCTTCTGTCCTTACATCTGTTACCCTGTCTCAGGTTCCCTGGCTTCTACCCACAGCATTACCTGGAATAAACTGGTAGGCCGCTTTTAAGTTGTTTTGGTTCAAAATCTTCCTTTTCTCCATTTCGTTTTGTTTTAAACCACAGTTTCGCAAAGTATCTCAATGACTTCTCTCTCTTACGGCTCCATACTTTGCTCCCCTTGTTATGATCAGCTTCTATAGGGGGAGCAGATTTCATGTCACACATAGTAGGTCTCATTTACTCAAAATGACCCATTAGCATAAATCTTAGCAACCTAATTATCAGTCACATTTTGGTTCCTTCAACTCCAGGCAAAATTCCTTTCTATTCATGTATAATTTTTGGCCTAGTGGGTACTGGGGACTGTATGTTGCCTTTGAAATCATAGTTAAAAAAAAAATCATCTCTTTCTCCATTATATAATCTGTGATTCCAACTCCAAATAAACTCTTTCTTTCTTTTTTTTTCCATTTTAAGGCTGGGATGGATGGAGGATGGGGTAGGTTGACAACAGGGTTAGGGTTTGGTCTCTTTACCTTGTGATTTGTTTTACTATTTCCTCTGGTATCAAATGTTATCCAACATATATGTAAACACAGAGCTAAATGACCAGAGTCCACCTGACAGTAGGGCATGACCACAAAGCATTTCTAGGAAGAGTAATTCCTCAGTTGCTGACTGAGCGTGCTTTCTCTTTTATCACTAAAATGTAGTAAACAAATAGCGTACCTTAGAGACTTCATGCGATTATTGCTTCTATCTCAGGCAGGTTTGGTTAGGAATATATAAAAGTAAATTATACATTCAAGAGAACTAGAAGCAAGGAGAACCAAGTAGTTGAATACAGTGAAGAGATAATAAATGTATTATGAAAAACACTTGCAAATTTCTTTGCTGGTGGAGGTGGGATTACTAGCTGTCTTGAAAGAAAGTAGATATATGTTTGAAAATATAGTGGCTGTAGATCAGAAAAGATAGTTTGGTAAAGTATCAAAGGATAGTAGACAACACACACACATTTTTTTTTATTGAGTTATACCCAGAATAATTTAAAACATAATTTTAAAGTATAACAGAAAAAGAAGGTAAAGACAGGAGGCCTATGTTTTCAATCGTTGTTTTAAAAGCTGGTTATGGTCATTCTTTTATAGATAGGTATTGAAATCCTAGTTTAGTGAAAAGTAGTTTCTAGATTTAATTTGATTTATTTTTTCCCTTTAAGCTTGAAGAAGAATTCCAAAGAACGGCCTACATATCCAGAGCTTATGGTGAGTATTGTCAGTGTTAACATGTGCATGCTGAAGACTAGTAAAGTAACTAGGACATTTATTATGATGAAATGACCATATTGGCAGAAATGGTTCATTGAGACATAAGTGACAGGAATTGGACTCAAAAAAAAGAGTTAAGAGAGTTTCTGTCATCATACATTCTGTTGAAGTAATCTAAGAAGTTTTCTCCAAGCTGATAAATCTATTGCAATATAGACCAAGTTATGTCTGTAAATTTTATAGTTTCAAATTTCAAAGGTACTGGGACTCACAATTTACTAATATAATATTAAAGAAAGTCTGATTTAAGAGATTTCAGTAATGAGAGAAACTTAAATGCTCTGTGACTTATTACTTTTAGATAAAATGCCTGGGATTAATTAATTAGACGGATGTCTTCTTGGTGGGTGTCAAGGAAAGAAAGAATGCTTTCTTTTCTCCTTTTGGGTTTCACTTTGATGGAACCAAAAAGTAACAGAAAGCATTATTAGTTTGAATCTGTGACCTCAGTATTCACAGTTTACCATTTGCTCTATCAGGGAAAACAGGAATGAAAGCAACAGAAGTGTTTTGGTTTTTTTTTGGTACTGGGGATCGAATTTGGGACCTTGCGCTTGTGAGACAGGCACCAGAACCACTGAGCTAAATCCCTGGCCCATAGAAGCCTTGTTTTTAAATAGTCTTTCTAATTGTGATAACTAGCATTCTAAGCTAATTACAAATGATATTTCTGCTGCAGATGGAAAGGACCTAAAATCGACCGTGGTTTGCTCTGTCAAACTATTTGTTGAATGTAGGATAAATACATTTTGGTGGTGGTGGGGATATTATAAAATTCAGTCTACGAATTTGTGTTAATCCCTCCCTAGATTTGTTTCAGTGATCAAAGTCTTATTTTCAGTGGCGGAAGGAAAGTTACATTCATATGCAATCTCAAAAAGGAGAAGAGCAAACATTAATACCTTGTTGCTGTTGTTGCTACTGCTGCCACTGTTACTGGAGCACAGTTAAGTTACAGGCATGAAATGTTTACTTCCATCCAACCCATGAGCTGTGCTGTCTTTATGAACAGCTCAGGACGCGTTTTTAAAGTGCAGGTTGCTGCTGTCTAGTAACAAAGTGTGTGGTGAGGTGGTTGAGACACAGGAGAGCCTCGCTTGGAAAGGTCAAGTCAGGATAGGTCACAGAACACTGTCAGACACATGTGTATGCAATCCTTGCAACAAGTTATGTGGCTTTTTCAGGTCCTCTGGGCAAGCTTTGGTTGAAGTCTGGACCACTCTCCAGTTGGGTGAATTTGAATGAAGGCCATCTCCCTGGGCCACCATTGTTGCCTTTACAAAAGCAGTGCCCAGTGCTCAGCCCTCAACAACTTTATTCACCTAAGACCCACAGTTAAGGGAGAAAAGCAAATGAATAATGCCTGAGAATATCTTCATGTTCTACATGCTTAGATTGAATATTTCCTCTTGATTATTTTTTAAAAAATAGCCAGTCCGAGGCTTTTTCAGTTTTGACTTCCCTTTGTTGGTAGGCTTCTGCAACCCCTAGGACAATGATGGCGAACTTTTTAGAGCTTTCAATGATACAAACAGCCTGCTGTGGCACACGTGCCAAAGGTTCACTGCCACTGACCTAGGGCATTTTGAAATTAATTTTGCAGAAAGTGCAATAGACATAGAGAGATTCCAGTAGGATCCTAGGGAGTCAGCAACTGTATTTTAAAGTCTCCTTGTTTTGTAACTAATTTCAGAGAAAAGAACATTTTCTGGCTGTTTAAAATGCAAAACATTTTTTTTTTCTTTCAAGGGACCTTATCATAAATTTCATTGTAACATACTTAAGGAAAAGAAATGCAGATTATGCATTGGAGACTGATGTTGAATTCTACCTTTCCATTATATTCTAGCACTGTGATTTTCTTTGGCATACATATTAATGTTGTAAGGTCTTGGGGGATTTCCCTGCCTTCTCCTTATGGGATTAGTCTTTGTGGTACTGGAAATGGGCTTGCCTTTTAAGACCCTAACTATTCCCTGCTTTTCTGAGAATTGAGGTTTTTAAATGGAAAATCTGAGCCCAAACTCCCTGACTTCAGCATTGAGAAATAATGCACCAAGAAGCTATTGTTTAGATTTTAGAAGTTTACAAAGAGGTAGGGAAGAAAACAATCATTTTTCCAGATGAAGTACAGAATAATTAAGGCTCCATCTTGTACCTCTCCTAGAAATCCCAGGTAGTTTTTTTTTTCTCCCTTGGATTGAGGGATATACATGCTTTATGATGGTCTTATTTGGTTATTCTCTCAAACTTCTCCTGGGAAGAATCATTCTGTAGGATTTGTTCTTCTGGAATAGGTATTAGCCAACTTTTTTTTTTAAGGTCTAGATAGTATTTTAGGCTTTGTGGCCATGCAGTTGTGGTTACAGCTACTGAAGTCTGCTGTTGTAGTGTAGGAAAGCCGCTATATTCAATATGTCAAAGAAAAGAAGGGGGTGTGGCTATGTTCCAATAAAAATCTATTGAAGTATCAGGCAGTGGCCAGATGTGGTCTGTGACCACGTTTGCTGACCTCTATTCTACATGCCAACCACCAAAAATGATAAACCAGTTCATTCAAATGATTGCCAGGTAAGGTGATAATGTTCTGCAAAGATCGTAGGAAGTTCCAGACTGAATTGAAGTATGAAACAAGGGTGCCTAAACCTACAGCAAATGGCAGTCTCGAGGGATGAGGTGTTGTACGTGGGCTGTGGAGACCTGATAGTGACTGTGGCTTGTCCTCTCTTCTGGCAGCTGCCCGTGCAGCTCTACATTTCCTTCAGGCCCAACAGTGAACATAAATGGTGCAGTGTTCTACTTTCTTGTCCCTGACTCCTCTTTTGGGAGCCTGGAACTCTGGGCTGGAGATTATTCAAGGCACCTCATTTGCTTACCTCCAGGTTGCCGTCCTTGCTGTTCTTAGTCCATAGCTTGTAGAAGGGGTGGGGTTCCCTCCCAGCTTTTTGGAGCCTCAAAACCCACAGGAAAAGGTACATCACACTTTCAGTTGTGACATGCCTACCTGCTTTTTCCTTCCCCTGCTTTCTGGCTCTCATAGGATATTCCCAGCCTGGGAATAAACTAAGAGATACCTCAAGATTTTTTTAATTGAAAACTTTACTTCAAGTTATTTAATTCACTTGTAAAGTCAGAGTACATCCACTGAGCAAATAGCAGCAGAACAAGAGGCAAGATGGGGCCGACAGGCATGGGAAGCAGCCATGAAGACAATCTGAGGTTTGGTGTGTCCTGTTTTGATAGTAAAAAGCTTTTAAGTACATTGAAAGATCTCCAAATGCCAAGAGGATGTGGGAAAGCTTAATAACCATGATGGTAAAACACTTTGTAAGTGTGCTATGTAAGTGATCAGTAATCCAAAGTACTGTTGTTACTTGGTAGTTGAAAGAGCTCAGACGAGAGACTATGCTTCTAGAAATCCAGTTAAAGTCCTGAGTGAAAGGCTCTGGGGCAGCACCCAACCTGTATCCTCAGATGGGAAAAGCAGAAACCTTCCTTTCTGCTTCCTGAGTCATGTTCCTTAACAGTGACCACCTCCTTTCTTTTAAGTTTTGTTTCTTTGTTCCATCCCCATTGTATTCTTAAAACTTCCACAGGTGGTCATTCGTGTCCCCAGAGCTGACTTACCCAGCCCTCTACTGTCAGATTTAAAACAAATATAATTAGAAAACCTACAGCAAGGCAACATGGGCTTGTATACTAAATCCCTTAAGTCCAGGAAACAGAGTGAGTCATTTACATGTCTGCATGTAAAGATGCCCACATTTAGCTGCTCAAATAGCCACTGAAAATAATGCCACCAGACAATCGGGAACACCAGTGTGGTAGGTGAGGTGACTTCAGGTCTCCTTGAATGAATTATCTATTTGTGGATAATTTGGTTGGTTCTGGCTTCGCTATGAGACATGTGGATCTTGATTTGATATATCACTTTCTAATTAAGGGTGGAAGGTTCCAAGGTAACAGCTTGATGCTTATTATAACACAGTTGAGTGATTTAGAAAGACTGCTTTGGTGCAGAGAATGTGGCTTCAGTATTCTTCTGTATTGTTTTGAAATATGTGGTCTCTTGCATCGTACCTTGCTTTTCCCCCAAGCAAAGTGCAAGACTCTTATTTCCTTTTTGTACTTTGTTTCACCAGAGCTGCATGCATATAAAGACTATTTTTTTCTTTTTCAATCTTTAATCTCGGAGTTGAACTTTTTCTGCAAATGCCTATATTTTGGCAGTTGACACTATTTTCCAGATGGATCAACTCTTCATCAAGACAAACATAACTGTGGCTGTGACTTAGAAAATGGCTTTAAATGTTTCATTCCAAACTAGCTATCCAATGTCAAGGGCAAGGATGCCTTCCTTGCACATTTACTGTTCAACAAAGTTGGTATCTTATTCTACCCCACTCTTCTTGAGAAATGAAATTACCTCAGTCTAATGAATTTCTAATTATTTTACTCCTATAACAATCTAAAATGCTTTGTAGAGTGCGTCAAAGCTTTGTATGGTCTTTACCATTTGTATTTTACGGCAGATAGGATTTACACAACATATTTACCTTTTTTTTTTTTAAAGCAGTAGATTCTTTGTAGTAAAGATCTAGAGTTTTCAAAGTGGGAAGGAAGAGTGGCAACAAAGAGATAATCTTTAAATATTTGCATGACTAGCTGTGTGCATATTTTGGAAGGTTCAGAGGAATCCAGCTTACTGCTGATGGAGATATTAATTCATTTTTAAATGAATGTATTAATTTGGGAATCTCAGATATTATCGGTGACAAATATTAATGCCATGTATTTTTCTTTTCTTTCCCAGCAACATCCATTTTTCACCCTACATGAATCCAAAGCGACAGATGTGGCATCTTTTGTAAAACTGATTCTTGGAGACTAAAAAGCAATGGACTGACCATACTGTGGAATGGTGGGTTTACAGGGTGAAGCAAGTTCACTACAGCGCCAATAGAAAGTCATCTTTGAGATAATTTAACCCTGCCTCTCTGAGGGTTTTCTCTCCCTGTTTTTTTTTTCTTTTCCCCCTCCTGAGGGGGTCTTGGAATTTATAGTATAGAACGAACTCTCTAGATTGTTGAAATACGATAAAGGCTTAGGACTTAAAAAGGTGATTAAATATTTAATGATGTGCCATATGAGTCCTTAAGCTTTTCAGATTTCTCTTGTTCTTTATGAAATGAATGCATTGGCCCTAGCAAAAAGGTGCTACAGTAGTGATGAAATTGTAAGTAGATTTGTAGTTCGTCCCATTTATTATTTTAATATTTATGTTTAAGTGCTTGGTTGGAAAGGTTCCATTTTTTGCAAGAAGGGAGATACAGAGGAAGGTGGGGTTGGCAGTATTTATAGGGCTTTTATTTTTTAAGTTCGATTGTGTCTGTGTTCCAGAAGAAATAATTTAATATGCATCTTTAAGAATATTATAAAAATCTCAAGAAGAAGCTTTTCTTGTGAAATGTCTCTTCCAGTTGTGGCTGCTGCCACACTCACAAACTAACTCAATCCGGGGTGATCATCATGTGTTTTATAATGAAGTATCAAAGTATCTTGGTTCTAGTCTTTCCCCAACTTTGGAAAACATAAAAATCATTTTTATCACAGCTCAAAGAGTAAAACATTTGGTTCTCTTGACATTTGTGGTATAGTATTAGTGGAAAGTGATTTGTGATGTGATTTTATATCTACCCACGTATCCACATATCTGTGTGTGTGCGTGCACATGTGTGTGTGTGGGTGTGTGTATGTATGTGGTAAATTGAGTTCTGCCAACTGGCTTTTATGAACATCTATATTTAGTAAAAAGGACATTTGTCCATCATAAGGGGAGATAAGGCAAACCACAGAGAGAACTGGTGCCTTCTGCTTTTGTCCCTCCTGCAATGGATAAGCCCCAAGGATTGCCTTTGTAATTAATGTACTCTTTTGCTTTTTCTTTCTTCTTATTCAATGAAGAAGCCTTACTATTATTGGAAGAGAAGAAAATTAAAACTAGTTAGTAGTTCTTTGACCATATGAAAAGATAATAGGGAGAGTTGAATTGATTCCTAGGAATAGACTACCAGATCTCCACAGGAGGAGTTGAGGCCACGTCTTTCCTCAACAGTGTGCAGCAGCAGACTCCATCCTGAATTCCCAGAAGGTTTACTATATAAACAAATTCTCTTTTGTGGGTAAAAACAGCCACAGGTTCTCTGATTTGGGGCTCTTGCTTCTTTGATGATCAAGGAGTGAAATGACTGACAGAAAAAAATACAGACCTACCCTAAATTACCAGGATCCATTGCTTTTGGACATAGTGTTCATCAGGGCTACCCTGGGAATACAAACTTGGAGGATGTTTATTAAAAAAAGAAAAAAAAGAAAGAAAAAAAAGCCACACTATTTCTTCCTTTGCCTCAAACTCTCCAATGTGGAGAGGATTCCTCCTCAAATCTTCCCTTCCTTCCCCTATTGGATTTTGAAGTGCAATAGTATATTTTTCTCTGCATTTCTTTCTGTCTTACTCTTGACATCTTGCTCATGGAAATTTCCCAGAGTATGATAATTCTTCATTCTTCTTCATGTTCTGCTCCAAGCAATATCCATTTTGTTAAATAGCAGTTTCATGTGCTTTGTAGCTACCTCTGTCTTCATTTTCTTCTAGCCAGAGCAGGGGTGATTATAGCCATGTAATTTCCCACCTGCCTTCCTATGTCTGGAAGTTCTTCTCTTTGAGATAAGGAGAAACCACAGCCTTTTTTTGGTTCTATTTACCCATTTTCTGAAAACAAAGTACTAGGAGAAAAATCTAGGGTTACTCCATTGCAGATCTGATAAAGTATTAAAGTAAATCATCTTTCTGGTCTGATTCAGATTACTCCTACCTGTTTTTATACTTTGAAACATTGTTAAAGAAGAGTGCATTTCTTATTGGTATGTCTGTTTAGTTTGTGAGCCCAGGGCTGGAACTTGCAAAACAATCATAGTAGGGAAGAAGTTGGTCTATGGCTCTCAACCCTGCACTTTGGAATCATCTACAATCTTGTGAACACTGTCAACATCAAAGCCTTAATCACTGGAGACTTTCATTTAATTGGTCCAGGCTGAGGTCTGGGAACTGGTACTTTTTTTAAACAACCCTCATGTGATTCTGAGGTGCAGCAAGGTTGAGAACTTGCATTGGACTTTTTAAGAAGAGAACTGACTTGAAATCACTTTCTCTTAAATATTTGCAGAGAACAGTAAGTGATTGTGGAAGAACAAGAGCGAGCCCCGATTTTTTTGGATTATCTTTATCCCTATCAAGGAAGGCATGTTCCTGGGATTACTGATTGGAAAATCGAAATACCGTTTCCCCAGAGAAACAATATTTTACATGATGATTAAGTATCTTATGTACTAAGGTATAATGGCTTGATAGTCTTAGAAATCTAAATTTAGAACATGGTTTTGTTTCTGGAGAACTGTGTTATTGTGTTGTAAATGTTAAAAATCCAAGACACACAAACTATATGTAAGTTGGGAGTTTCCTGTACATGCAGATAGATATGTATATATAAAGAAAAAGATATCTGTATTCAGGAACGATGATTGAAATGTTTAATTTTCTGCCACCATGGACCATCTGATTATTAGCCCTGGCTCTACCAAGGTATTACAAAATCAGTGTAGCTCTACATCAGAGATCATGCGTACTGTTTCAAATGTATTTGATTTGGTGTCATATAATTGTCCATGGTATAAATTTTCTTTATATTTGTAAAAATATCCACCTCTCTCTCTATATATTGTTGATTTAAGAGATGTGCCAAGAACTTAATGTGAATGATTTTGAAGACAATTACTATATGTGTATATGTATCAATGAGTATTGCTCTTGAGAGAAGCTACCTTAAGAAACTATATATTTATATAAATAATTTTACTAAAATATTTTTGCCACTTCTCTTTCAGAAACCCATTCTCTCACCTACTTATATAATCATCACCTTAGAATTACTCTTCAGTTTTTGTTTGTTTCTTTGTTTTATATAATTTTTTAATAAAAGTCCTTAGTAGTTAGTTTCCAGTTTGACTCACCTGACTGGTTTATCAAATTTTAGCAGGAAATTGTGTTTAGCAGTTTCTACAAGTTAAATTTGCCCTCAGTGTTGAAATTTTACCATCACCAAATCTTTGTAAAATATTTCATGGCCTCAGGAGATAATTTGAAATGGTGATTTCCTCCTCAAAAGTGTATGCTTGTTTTAAGCAAAGGCAACCTTGCTGCGTATCCCCAAATGACTACTTTGAGGAAGAAAAAAAACTCCTCTCTCTCTCTCTCTCTATATATAGATAGATAGATAGATAAAATATCAATATAATCATCAGTTTTACACAAGATACCCATCTCTTAGGTATGACTGAAGGCCTTGGATGGAGGAATAATCCATTATTTCAAAGGCTCTGTTTGGTCACTCTGAAAAAAGTCAGAATAATTGATTAAATAAACAGCTTTTATCTTGGTTAGGCCATTTGAAATGGAAACAAGTATGTGTGGCACAGCTCAAAATTGTTTGTATTTTATAGTTCCTGTATATCCTCCAGACCTAACAAAAAATTATCCAGTATATGACAGAGGTTCCCAGTCTTTCTCTGTTTATGGTGCCATTAGTTGTCGTAGTGATTTCTTTCACATTGCCCTAGGGCAAAATAGTTAATAGTTGAGTGTATCAAGGAATTAGGTTCCCAGAGTTTAATAGTAGTCGTTTGCTCCATGTCCTACAGATGTCACTGTGCTTCCCTTAAAAACGTACCGTATCTTCCTGTAGCTGTGAATTTATAGTGATGTCTCAGGATATCTCAAAACACACAGTTTGGGGACCATAGATACGTTCTGTGCTGATGTTTCCCCTACAGTCAGTGACCTTCAAAATTGAATTCTTGGACGTTCAACCCTCTATATGATTTCACTCTTTGTTTTGTTATCATTGTTATTATTGTTTTTGCCTTCCTCTGACTAACTCATTTTTAGTGATATCCTATGCTTCTTTGCTGGTCCTCACACCTGCATTGCCAATTGTCATAATCTAGAAAATGAAATACTTGTAAGTTCCAGCGCTAGAGGAGATTAGTGCAAAGCTAATAGGATCCTTGATTTCTCCAAGTGAACTTGATAGCCTCTTTGTAATATAATCACAAAGGAAGCAGAAAGGGGCTGATGTTTTAGGTTTAACACTAACAGGGGGTTTCATCACCTGTGCTTAGAGAAAGTATTCTGTTTTTCTCAAAAGTGTCTAACAGAAACACTTTGTCTTTGGCCTGAAAGTTCGATGAATACCTAGTTCCTAATTTCTCACTCAAACGCTTTTTTTGTGTGTGTGGCTATTTAACTCCTTCTAACCTTGATGGTAAGATTTATGTATTCATAAAATTCATCAGAGCTGTTATTTAGATCTAGCAAAATGAATTATGCTTCTGTTGTGCTGGGATTTTGCCTTAACAGGACTTTGCTGGCTCAAGGATTCTTCCACTTTTCTTGAATTAGCAAGTGAAAGATATTCAAATAAATGTCACCTTCATGGAACTTTCTCTCCCTCTCCCCCTGTTCAAATGAAAAGTACAGTTGTCACTTAGATCCTGAAAACTTACATATTCAGAAGGAACAATGCCCGTGTGAAATCTAGAAAGAGGAAGCTACCAAACCCAATGAATAGAAAAATGATATTCTGAGAGTTTTATGTTCCTCTTTTCTAGGGGTGTGTGTATGTTTTAGCACTGTTAAATGTGCTCACAGCTAAAGATACTCCTTAGTTTTCTTTGGCTTTAATTGCGGTACTCCAAATTCCTTCAGAAATCTGTTGAAAGCTAGGACTCTCCAGGAAAGTGTCCATCATACCGGTAACATATAATTTGCAAACATTTCTTTATTGGCAGGGTGTCGCGCTTATAGACCCTATCAGATCCATGACTCAGTTCTCTAGAATGTAGATGGTGAGTCCTAGACCAGAGTTGAGAAACTTTCTGTAAAGAGCCAAATAGTAAATATTTTTGGCTTTGTGTTTTATGTAGTATTTGTTGCAACTACTCAAATCTGCTGTTGTCCTGTGAAAGCATCCATAAACAATTTGTAAATGAATGAACACCACGATTATGTTCCCATCAAACTTTATTTACGAAACCAATTAATGGGCCACATTTGGCCCTGAGGCCATCATTTGCCAATGCCTGTCTTAGATCAACACCACCACAATCCAATCAATTAAAGATAAGCAGCATTTTTCCATTTCATGCCTATTTAGTATAGGTGATGTCAGGCAGATTAGGAGGATGGACATAGGAAAATGAATTTAGAAGGGACAGCCTGTTCTGTACCATGAACGTTGCCTCTTAATTTCCTCAAATAAGTATTAATTGTTCTGAAAGATGATGGAACCATTTTCTCCAGATAAAATGGAGTATTTACTTTTTAAAATTTCTACACAGTCACCAAGAAAACTTACTTCACTTTGGAAATAAAAAGTCACATTCTCTTAGATGTTAACTGTATCCTGGAACTTAGGTTTTTTTATTCCTCTCTGTGGTATGATTCACATACAAGAAGAATCATGAACCGAGACATTAATAATTTTGTTTCCCTATTCCCTGAACTGTAATAAGATTTGGGAATTTTGAAGCCCAAACTCACCTCAGAAGTACAAGGCAGATATAGTTTTTAATATCTTGGAATTCATCCACCTCTTGGATTTGTCCATGTTTTCAGGAAGTAAGAAAGAATATGTTGAGGTCAAAGTCTTGTTCTCAGATAGCCTCAGGGGCCTTGGAGCCTGTCTCCCGGTAGTCTTGTCCTCAGTGAGCTTCCTTCTCACTGTGACTGAAGACTCATGTAGACCCCTTGTACGCTGTTCCCAAAACTAGAGGAGGACCCTTCTTTTCAAATCATCAGTAAGGGGACCCCTGCAGAATGGCTGCTTCTGATTTGATTTTTCTTGGGTTGTCAGTTATGGTTGAATTTTTGGATGCCAAAGCCTCTGGTGCAAGATTCTGCGCTTTTCTAAGGAACCAGAACAGCTGCATAACTGGCCCAGTATCTGTCAGTATTGCACCCCTGAGCTGCGCAGAGTCCTAGGCAGATGACTCTGGGAGAGTGGCCTGCATTTTCTTTCTCTCCTAGAACACTTCTTAAAGCTTCTCGTTACTTTTCAGAAATATATTTTCCGACTGCATGGTCAACCAAATGCCCTGTATCACACTTGGAATCCTTAAGAAGGCATTTTGAAGTGTTTGATCTGTCAGTTTACCTAAAAGAATATTTTTTCTTTACCTAGCAAACAAAGCCTGAATTCCAGAGCCTTCAAAATGAAATTATCCTCCCAAGGGAAGCACACTGCCATCAAATCCATCACTTGCCACCTGTTTCTGGTGACTGCCAAGAAGATGTGTCTTTTTTCTGAGTTTTAGAGAGTTGCTATTTACAACTATGCAAATATTATGCTTTTGCACGTTTCCAACTGGTGTCCTTTCGAATCAAGAATTTACTTGGGTTAATCTTTTTATTTCCTGCCCCAAACTTTTTCAAGCCAAATTCCTTTAAAAGCCTCTTTCTCTTTTGAAGTAAAGAGGACTGTAGCCTAAGTAGAGAGAGATGCAAAGCAAGGTCAGAGATTTCATAGTAGGGAATTCTTGTTTTTCAGAAGCCAGTATCACCTCCTAATGCAAACAGATTGATAGAATTTTAAAATATGCTAACTCCTTAGACATTTAGTATCTTGACCTTACTTGTATTATCCTTGGAATGGAGCACTGAGCCTTTTATTCTTGCGAGTTTCCAGTTAGATTTTGAAAGGTTTCCATTGTATTTGTTCTTACACCTGTCAATATGGACAGACCTTTGTTTTTGTGTGGAGTTAATCTTGATGTGCTCTCAGATTTCCTGAGTTTACACATTTGCCTTTCTGAAATTCAGGGTCTCTTTCAAGCAATGAGGCTTTTATGGGTTGGCAATTGAGTTCTGGGAAAGCAAAGGCGAGGGTAGGCACTTACTCGTGTCTTAATGTGGGAAACAATTTTCTAAATAATTCCTAGAGTGGGCCATTAACCGTTTTTAATGTTTTTCCTCATAGCATCCCTTGGCAAATCAGAGATGACTTAATACTTTTGTGAAAAGGAACTGGTCTATCCATTCTTATATACCAAAAAGTAAAATTAACAATTGTGCACCAATGTGACTAAATGAATTGTGGTTTTCCCGATTCTTGAAAATGTAAGGGATTTCTGAGAGAACTTTAACCAAAACTCCCAATAAAGTATGAGCCTTTATAATAAGAACTTCCATTTAGCCTTTCCAAAAGAGCAGTTAGATTGGGCATCTGCTTTCCTTCAGCAATATTTTGCAGTTGGAAATGAGTAATTAGCATCATTGGATCACTACCAATGCTTGTATTAGAGACTGCAGGATATTTAAACAGAGCAAGTGAGGGTGCTGTTTTCAGGTATTATCACTGGATTTTGGAGTTTAAAGCAGAACGGTGATGTGAAATCATGTTTGTGGATTGGGAGGAAAGATAAATGCAAAGAGCAATAACTGAATGAGAAACCCCTGGAAAAAGCAGGCTGATAAAAAGATGAAAGGAAAGATATGTCCTTTAACTTATGTTATGGAGATGCTCCTCAGTGGAGAAACCCATCAAAACACTGAACTTGTATTTTTTTCTATAAAAAATACTGAAATATAAGCAGATTCAGATAGTGGCATTAATTTGAATATCGGAAAATTTCCTTTTCTCTAATGTCATTAATTCTAGAGAGTCTCCATTTTATTGTTACTGGGGATCGAACTCGGGTTCTTACGCTTGTGCAGCAGGTGGCGAAACCACTGAGCTAAATCCCCGGCCAGGGTCTCCATTTTATTATTTTTTATTTTATTTATTTATTTATTTATTTTTTGGAGGGTCTCCGTTTTAAACCGATGGCATCTGCAACAAAAGTCAGTGCATATGGGGTATTAAGACATTTGAGAAAAAGAAACGAATTGCTTACAGCATTTTGAGTGTATACAGCTCATTCACCAGCTCCTTTTTGAGTAAAGAAATATGAACACAAAACCTGAGCTTGAGCTTCCTAACCTTTAATTCTGGTGGCAGTTTTAAGAAAGGTGGATAACATACAAGGTTTTCTGAATGGGATAGATACATTTTGCATGCCCACAGTGCAGAAAGCTGTGAATGCTTTTAGAAATACATTACACGTCTTTGCTAGAAGTAGAATTATAATTTACAAATTTATCACTCAAAGCTAGTTTGGATTTTCAGTACTTTGAGGATCTTTTGTGAACAAAAAGGAAGAGAATGTGGTGAAAGTCAGCTTTGTTCCTCTGGACTCCATCAACCTCCAGTCTCTGTGGCTTCTAAGGCCCCAGGAATGAAATGACCACTTGCATATCTCAAAGAGCCCTCCAATCTGAGAAACTTTGTAGCCAACCATGCCTGTGAATCCTGGTTTTTGCTGTATTGAGCGTGCTAAAAGGGTTAGGGAGTGGAGACAGCAAGAGGACAGGACTATTTATTTTAATTTTTAAGCAGAAATGATTTCAAAGTAAGTGCCTGAAATCAACATGTGAAGGCCATGTAATATAGGTCCTTAAATGGGTTATTTTTCTAAAGTAGTTGAGAACAGCTTGACCCCCCTTCCTCCTCTCCCTGACAGGGAGGGAATTCCTGGGCTCTTGGCAGCATCATTTTTACATTTCTAGGGTTGCAAAGGAAGGAGTCATAATTTTTGTTCATTGGCCCTGTAGGAAAAAAATAAAGCTCTTTAAGCAATTGTGACACAGACCAAATGCTAGCTGGGACTCAAAGGAACTTAACCACTACCCCTGACTGGGTTTTACAGAAGGGTCATAGTTAGAGGGCAATGGAGACCTGCTACAGACATTGGAAACCAGAACTCCAAGGGTGTATTGGTCAGGAACTGGGCACAAGGGAGGCCTCAGATACCAACGTAGACACGAACTGAACCTGCCCTGTGCCTTCCACACAAGTAGAGATTTGCACAAAAGGAAACGTGGCAGCTTGTGTTTCACAGGAGCCATTTTGGAATATTATATTGTCAGAAAGTTTCCTTGAGCAACAACTGTGTGTATTGTTCTTGGCTAATCTCTATATTAAAAAGCTACTCGACAAAGTTTGATTAAGAAAATGTGGACAGTTTATCTCCCATTTTATCCCTCTGTCTGATTTATTCTTTTGCCAAAATTTATTTTCTGAGTGGAGTGATTCTCTACATGAAATGAAATGAAATGACATTTTAACAGAATGGTAAGTATATTTTAGAGGAAACAGTTTCTTTGTGTAATTAACCTACCCAATAAGAACTTATCTCCTGCTATACAGAATCACCAAATTGGGTCATTTTAAATATTTTAAATGAAAAGAGTTGGCTGAACGAGATGTTAGAGATATGGCTTCACATTCTCTATTTAAACCCTTGAACACTTTTCTGTATATTTTGAGAAAATCTTGATGAGATGCTAAACAGAGCTTCTCTGTGGAATTACCATTACAGGAATTTGGGTAAAATAGGTGGATTTCCCTAGCTTCCTTTGTACTTCTGTTTCATAGATGAAAATGCTGCTTTCATATATTTTTTTAAGAAAATAATTTTTTTTTCATTCTGTGAATTTTAGGATATATATTTTTATCTGTATGTATGATTGATTGTTTTCCTATATTGGAGCCCAAATTTATTTTTTAAACCATATTCATTGTAAAGGATGTTATTGGGCAGTGGAAACATGCCTCCATGCTGGAATGAAACATACCTTGATGCTTATAATTCCATAAGCTATTTAGGAGCCGGTTACCTCTTCTTGGTACCTGAAGTATTCTGAAAGTATATCAGAAAGGTTGTATACTCCTTTTCCTTCAAAACTCATATCTCCAGTACTTAAATTTAGTGTCTCTGGAGACTTTGAATCAGCAGGATGAATCATGGTGTGTGGATTCCCTCATTGGCTCCTGCATCCTTCCTGCTATGTGCAGCTCGCTGCTAGCCTTCCCTGGTTGGAATCATCTCTTCTTTGTGGGTTGCAGTATCTTTTCTTTATGAATGAGGCAGGCTGAACTGTAGAGTATGGAATTCATTAGAAGTCTATGCATGTGGGTGGAATGTTTCCATGCCTTTGCGGTGAATGTTAAATTTAACTTGTGGCTCTGGAATGTCTTTGCTTGGGAGCTGCAGGGGGAGAGAGTTGGGGGGGGGTGCGTATTTCATGTTGTGTTTTCCTTCATGGAAATATGGGGGGGAGCGTTCTTCAGGTGAAAACATTTCCCATCGTTGTGTGGGGAAAGGGAAGTTGCGAATGTTCAAATGATAACTCCTATGAAGCCCCAGGATTGTATTTAAAAATACCTTTTGGTGGACAGTGCCTCTTTTTGATCTTTGCCTGTTGGCTTGGTTGTTCCCATCCTCTCTCATTTTAGCCTAGTTCTCCTTTTATCCAGGTTGTGTGCATTTTTGTTTGTTTGTCTGCTTTTTCTTTTGAACTATTGCTTATCAGAATGGTGATGTTATCTCAAAATCCCGAAACCAAGGGGCTAGCCAGTGCACAGGACTTGAGGTAGATGCAGGATTTGGATTGATGTAGGTTACAGGTTAAGTGCTTCCAGAAATATACTTTATTGAGGCATAACAGAGCTCTAAAGAAGTCGTGTTTGTTTATAACATTTGGAGAAGTCACCTCTCATAGGTCTCTGTTCTTGAGAGAGAAATTCATCGTTTCATGCAAATAACATTGATGGGCATACATCATAATCTGGTGATTGGCTTCTATCAGTGAATATATAAGGTTTCAATCACGGTATCTTATAAAGAGCATAATCTTATCAATTTCTCCTTCTTTCTGAGAGCATATTGAAAAAAATGTTTCTGATGTGCTATGAAACATTTCTTTGAATCCATGTTTTTGACCAAGGAAGTGGCTGAGATGTTAAACCAGGAGGTGGTGACATGGCTTGTATGACTCCCCACTCACTCCCTCAAAAGGAAAATGAAATTGGGAAATTAAGGTGAACTTGAACTCCTCTGGTCATGAGGAGCACTCACTTTGATTTCCTATCTCAGGATATTTTTCAGTTTCATACTGCTGCTGAGGAGGAAAGAACCAGCTGCTGACACTGTAGCTGGTCCCCAGATGTTTGTGTGTGTGTATGTACAACTTCACACCCTATGTGTTGTGTTCAATGTAATGTCAATCTATGAACTGACTCAAATAACCATTTTGGTATCAAGAAGAAAGTGATAATGGCAAACAAACAAAAACAAACAAACAAAAACACCCGACCACCTCTTTCTCTCAAAGTGCTTGCTATGACTTTCGTAGCTGGGACAAACCATATCAGCATTCAGGAACAAGGTGTCCGTGAAAGAGATGGTGTGTTGATCTCATAAGAAATGTACAACCAATAAAAGACATTTTGAAAAGTACAGCGAGTCTGTATTTTCCTTGAGTTGTTCATGGAAGTCCTGTGCTCCAGGAATATCATATTGATGAGTATGTGACCATCTGAGGAAAAGCATTAACTGGACTGTTCTCTTTGTTCCCCCTCCCTTATTCTCCTACCTCTATCACCCACTTCCAAAAAGAACAGAGCAGAACAACTCAGCAGTAGTATAGCCCTGAAGATTCATGAAAAATTCATTTTATCTCTAGTGTACTTCAGACCGAATATTCTTATAGACAGCCTAGGTTAGAAGTGAAGGCCAAGATGTCATTTATAACCTCAGATGACTGTGGTGAGGACCATCCAGATTTCTTAAATGAAAAGGTTAAACCAACTCATTTATGGCTTCCATGTGTTCCTGATAATAAATTATGAAGCCAACTAGTCTTTGAGTTTTTCCTGGATGTATAGGTGTAATATTAGGACATTTCTTTATAGAACAAGGCAGTGTCATGGTCCAGATGTTCAGAGAAAGAAAGAAAATGCTAGTGCAAGGAAATAGGGTTGCACTGCAAAGTTCTAGAAACTGAGATCTATTTGACTTGTATCCATATTAATGCACTTTGGAGAATTACTAGAACTCCACATTAACAGTAGGAATGAATCCCCAGTTGTACCAGGAGGGATACATTCACCCCACCTTGCTTCTTGCTTAAACAAGTTGATGCTGCTTGATCAGGAGTAGACTTCCTTAAAAGCACCTGATTTTTCACCTTAGATTTCCATCATTTCCCGGGTTACAGTCCCAGCTGGAGGACTTCCTATGGTTCTTGCATACGTCACTCAAATGATATCCCAAAGACAATGAATTAATAAACTTTGAAATCTCTCTTCCATTGGACTGTATTAAGGTTGCTGTGGTACTTCATCTTCAAGTGATCAGCTGTCTTGGCATTATGAATCTTGTTTTAAGTTCCTAAGAGGTGAAGGTATGCATAGAGGAAGGGTATATTAGCTTTCTCATTGATGGGACAAAATACCTGACATACAACTTAAAGAAGGAAATGGCCCCAAGCAGAAACATCATGGCAGAAGGATGCAGTAGAGCCAAGCTGCCCACTTCATGGTGACTGGAAAGGAGAGTACAGGGGAAGGGAGCCAGCGAGAGATACAACCCCAAAGGCAGGCGCCCAGTGACCCACCTCCTCCAACTGTCCCCACCTTCTAATAGCATGTTCAGCTATGAAGGCCAGCAGGTGAGTCCACTGATGAGTATAGAGCCCCTGTAAGCTCATCTGTTCCCCAAGAGTCTCTTTGTCCAGTCCAACTGACAATTAGAGTAACTGGCACAGAGGCCGTAAACAAACAAAGTTCTCAGGCATACTATATGAAGGTTGCTCTTTCATCTGCTTCTCTACTGCCATTCTTTCTTTTTATACTTTAACATATCGTGAGTTCTGAAAATACTTCTCTGATGGGTATAATGCCTTCTTTGCACACTTTTCATACTGATCCATACTAATCTACCACATCAAAATGGGTCCCTGCCGAAGATATGATGGGAACTAAATTCACGTCAAAAAATGGAGAAAGGCAATTGGATGAATAACAAAAGCATTTTGAGGTTGTCATTTATGTATTGAAACACAGTGAGCTCCATGAGAGTCTATTAGTAGTTCTGATGATCCTTTAGGCCCATTGGCTGCAGCTGGGAAGTCTTGCTTGGTTCTTGTGTAGTGGACAGCAGATGGTGGCTGGGGTCAGTCCCAGGGGGCTTCTCTATATTCATGGCTGGTGTCTGGGCTGGGGTAGTTCAACTGTCTCAGGGCTACATGGGCCTCTCTCTCTCTCTCTCTCTCTCTCTCTCTCTCTCTCTCTCTCTCTCTCTCTCTCTTTCTCGGTTAGCATGGGCTCCTTAGAGGCCAATTATCTCAAGGTAGTTAGACTTCTTCCATAGCAGTTACACCCCCCAAAATTAGCCCAGGCAGAAGCTCCAAGTGAATCACGTAGTGTAATTTCCACTGTGAATACTGAAAAATGTGCTTTTTCACATCTCTGAAAACTAGCTATCATGCGTGGTTAGTCCTATACAGGTAAATATGCTAGTAAACTTCAAAAGCCAATGTTATTTTCTCTTTTAAAATCAATCATCGAAAAGCTGTGGAAAAAAGGTAATGATGAAATTAGTTTCTATTTAGTGAGCACAATTTCATCCAGGAAGTGATTTTGATCAAAATGTTATCCTGTTAAGGGTAAGTTAGCTCCTCTTCCTGAGATGCTGAAGCCATAGTTGGAATTTAAAGGACCCAGGAGGGAATTAAATAGTGATATGGATGACTCACAAAACTCCTATTTTCCCACCTCCCCAGATGGTCATGGTTCATAAATAGTTGCTGTGTAGGTGTTTTCCCCACAAATGGAAATAGCTTTGTTTTGTATTTTAAAAATAATACATTTCTGCAAACTCAGAGACTGGATTCAGCAAAATAAACATTCTGTACAATTCTGAGTTAATTGCTTATGCATTTAAAAAACGAATTGTTCCATACTTCCCCCCCTCCCCCACAAAACATGCTTTCCTACAAAACCTTAGTGGAATTATGCAACTGTTTACCTGCCTTACTTTCCAAACTATATCATAGGCATTTTAGCATCATTTTTAGTGGCTGTATAATTTTTCACCATACACATTTATATATATAAAATTATCCCCCTATTGGTGGAAATGTTGATTCTTTTCATGAATAGACTTAATTTTTTATGCACAAGACTGGTTGTTATGGAGAAATTTTAAAGAGCTAAAGGATGAGGCCCCATTTCCCCAGGGCTGACCGTGAGTGAGTGGGTTTGACTTACTTGTCTTAGCACAGTTCTCCCCGCCCCTGGTGGTGACCCCCTACCCAGGTCCAGCTTTAACCTGAGAGATCGGCTTTGTTTGGCAAAAGCCCAAGGTGGGCATGGAAGTGCTGCGCTGGCCCACGCTGGGGTGCTGGCCCTGCAGGTATATTCCCTGAACGGAGTGGAGTGTCAGGACTGGCTTTCAGGAACAGCCACAGAGAAAGAAATAATTGGGAAGAAGCACTTGAAGAAAAAACAGAGGAATGGGGAAATGGAGTCAACCGCTAAGAGGCAAAAGGTTGCCATTTTTTTTTTTTTTTTGTACCAGGGATCAAACTTGGAACCTTGCACTTGCCAGGCAGGCGGCAGCACCACTGAGCTAAATCCCTGGCCCCAAAAGGTTGTTATGTTTTAAAAAATGTAATTGTTTAATATTGTTAGATTCATAAAATATGCATCCATCACAATTTGCCAATTAAAAAATGTATGCCATAGTTTGTAAGAGCTAAAACTTGGAAACAGCTCAATTGCCCATCAACGGGAGACTGGATAAAGAAGATGCATTTTTTTTTTTATAAAATGGAGTACTACTCAGCCATAAAGAATGAGAGACTAGAAATATTTATAGCTAAATGAATGCACATTGAGGTGATACGCTTAAGTGAAATAAATAGGACTCACATGTGTAAAAACTGAATAGTTTCTCTGGTGTGAGAAACTGAAAGTGTAAATGAGGATCAAAATGTATAATAGATAATGGGAAATGGGAAGAAAAGGGGCAAAGGGGAAGGGGGAGTAGTAGGGGTAGGGGAAAGGAAAGAAGGGAAAGGAATAAATATGAGAAAATGAAAAAATGGAAACAAAGTCTTTGTAAATAGGGAGGGGTGGAGGGGGTGAAGGGAGGGCAGGGGAATGGGGAAAAATAAGAACCAAGAGATATCACGTAAAGGTGCAAATTCCCAATGATGAATGTCATCATATTGTATACCTAAAATGTACCAATAAACTTAATAAAAAATGTATGCCAATGATTATGTGATATCATAATAGGCAACACAGGAACTTCCACTTGGTCTGGTGGAAATGTATATAAGAGTTCATGAAGCTAATGACAGTGCTCCACAACCAAAGAAAACTAACCCTTTGGTGACGGTGTGAGTGGCACCTCTCACACTGATTTTCAGAAGCTTTGTACCGTGTTTGAGTTTGCCTTCTGTACCCTTTCTCATCAATTCTACAAGGTTATGGCTGCCACCTGTAAGCTTGTTAGCAATACAGAGAAGAATCTGGAGTTCAGCACCATCCCCAGGTGATGTGTTTTCAAACTATAACTTAGAAGCACACTGATCTGTTTGTGTCAGCCAGTTTCAAAGATTTGAATTATGGGGGCTGGGGATTTAGCTCAGTGGTTCTGCTGCCTGCCTTGCAAGCACAAGGTCCTGAGTTCAATCCCCAGTACCCAAAAAAAAAAAAGATTTGAATTATGACAACTTCAAAGATTACTATACTACTTTTGATATCTACTCCATATAACAAAGAGAAGGTGCCTCTGGAAATGATCATCAAACTTATGAAGAACAATACCTGTATTGGTCAGAGGGATTTGTATGTTAAGGTGTATTTAAATGCATCAGCACTCCGGTGTTTTGCTTAAATGGAGCTTGCTCGCCCTTCTTTCCTTTCTTTGTCCTTCCCCCTCTTCTCTCTTTCATCGTCCTTCCCCCTCTTCTCTCTTTCATCTTCTCTTTTTCTGCATTACAAGATGATTGAAGACAAATACTGAGAAGGAAAAGTGAGCCCTATGCTGAATGCATTTAGGCTGGTTGTAGATGAAATTGTTTTATTGATTTCCAATGGCATGCTACTTAAGGGATGCAGAGCACTGTGTGGGATTTTATAGTGAAGTAGGTGTAGGAGATGGTGATCGTGAGCCTTAAAGGAAGACCTAAAAGAACGCTACTTCTGCTCCTTCTAAACTCCATGACTCGGTATTGTCCGAGCCCCAATATGCTCCTTGGGTTTCCTTCCAGACAGAAACTTCCTTGGCAAGTGCACCTCTCAGTCCTTCAAGAGAGGACTAGAGGCTGACTCAGACCCTACTGCTACTTACTTAAGAGTTGTTAGCTCTGCTCAGAGCAGTTGATTTTCCTGTGAGCCTGAGTGATCCCGAAGATTGGGAGGCAAAGAGTTGTTCTTAGACAAGAGCTTGCTAAACCACTTGACTTTTCCAACAGCTGCATAACTGTTTATCGGGAGTATGCCATCTCTTTTGGCTCCTCCAGTCTGGCAGCCAGGAAAGCTGAGCCAGTGACATTGTGTGCTTTGGAAAACTTCTGAATAATTCACAACTTCCACCATAAAGAGGCTAAATTAGTCTTACCAGTCAGATAGTGATCTTTGGCTAGGTCATCCTCTCCTTGAGCTGATTGGCTTTTGGGACTCCTTCACTGGAATCCAATGAGTCACCACTGAAGATGAACAGAAATGCCAATAAGCCAGAGCCTTCTGTTCTCTGAACTTTAGCTCATGAAGAATAGATCAGCTCTGTTTCCAGCCACAAGCCCAGGGCAAGTGGCAATTTCTGCCAATGAAAAAGAACATGAATTCTCAATAATTTCTCAAGAAGTAAAGGACCGGTGAGCTTTATTAAAAATATGTTTGTGTGCAAAAATAACCATGATTCATGACATATCATTGCTGAAATGTGTTAAGCTGAAATAGGACTTGATGCTAATACAATGCGTGAAGGATTATTTTAAAATACTGAAAGTGGTTGTAAAGCATACTTGAGCCAGGAAAAATCTGTGTCAGTCCTGGGGTGAGGCAGAGAGGGCTAATCTAGAGCCATGTAGACTTTGCACAATGTGGGCTCCCCCATCTGCTAGCTGTGTGATCCCACACACATGCTTGAATTTCTGTCTTGATTTGCCCCTCTGTAAATGGAGATAATAACGAAGCCTGCTTTGAGTGCTTGTCAGAATTAAATACAATACTGACCGCTGATTTCAACACTTACATTACTGTCTGCCACATTGTTATCACTCAAAAAGCTTTCCTTGATATTATTCTCTGATCATTTAAACCCCCTTTGCAACAGGTATAATTAAACAAAACTGTATATAAAGGAAAGATAACAAAGCATTTTCAAATGTGAAAGTATTTTAGAGCATCTAGCTTCATTGCGTCACAAAGGTACTTGGTTTTTATTGGAGATATATATATATATATATATATATATATATATATATATATATATGTATATATATACAGACATATGTGATGAAGCCAAATCTTGGTGTCCTAGACAAATGCTCCTATATTTCAGTTTGTACATAGATTAAAAACTTTTTTCATCTACTCACACAAGTGGTAAGGTCAACATTTTGTTTCTGCAAACTTGCTTAATGAGATGAGGACAGCAAGGACCACTTTTGAAACACCAAATTCAATGTGAGTATTGAAAGCAATTTCTGAGTATTAATTAAGATTGAAACATGTTGTATCAAAAAGGACAGATGTGATGCATTTGTAAGAAATTAAGGCACAGATGCTTTAAGTACTAAAGACATAGGAATACTTTTAGCTGAGTGCAGTGCTACATATCTATAGGCCCAGCTTCTTGGGAGGCTGGAGCAAGAAGACAGCTTGAGCCTAGGAATTTGAGATCTGGCTAGGCAATGCAGTGAGACCTATCTCAAAAAAATTTTTAAACAAAAGTTTCTTTGTAATTTATCAAGCACTTGACAAATTATTCCATCTGGATTCAAGACTTAAAAACCATCAATACTTTATTATTCTACTATATTCTCAGAGAAAGCAAGAAGCATATGTCAGTGAAGAGCAGTGCTTCTCAATGGCATCCAGACCTGGGTTCCAATCTCAATTCTACTTCCTACTTGGTTTTGGGGTGTAGAATTAATATCTTCAGCAATAAAACCTTCAGTTTTCTTTTTGAAAAAGGAGAACACAGAACTGTATGGGTGAGGGGAAAGAGTAAATTGTAAAGATAAGAAATAAAGGTGCCTGTGTATCTAGCACATGCAGGTGGCCCTTGCTTTGCCTGTGATGATCTGAGTTACAGACCCATTGCGACACAGCTCCCATGTGTGTGCATTTCAGTTAATGCATCACCATGCAGAGTGGTGACCAAGGCAAGTCGGAAAAATATGGCAATTCTATGAAACTTTACTCTATTAAAAATGTCGGTAAGAAAACAACATTTCACTTTCAAAGGAAGATCTGAATGTCATTGCTAGTCACGACTCTGCCTTATTGTATCTAATCTTCAGAAAATATTAAAAAAAGACACACGCTGTTGGTGACATCCATGTGTTCCTGGTACTGAAGACTGAACTGAACATTGAGCTACATGCGAGCCTCTTTTAGATTTCATTGTGAGACAGTCTGTCAGCAAGTCACTAAGTTGCACAGGCAAGACTTGAACTTGAGATCCTCCTGCCTCAGCCTCGTAAAGTGCTGAGATTATAGCCACATTGCCCTTTTCACAGCTGGAGAAAAGGGAGACCCAGAGGTTCAGTAACTCGACCAGGTTGACACAGCTAAAAAAATGAAGAAGCCAGACAGAAGGAACTGGTCTGGAGCTTGCATTTTTAGATGTTCATAATGACAATGACAACAATAACAACAAGAAATGATTTTCTAACTTTCTTTACCCTGTAAACAATTTTTCAATCTTTCACTCCTACCTTACCCCCACCTCAGGGAAACCAGTGTTTTAAATGGGCCAATTGAAGAGTTGAGATCTTGATACTCTGAGTGACCCAGAGAAGCAGAGCCAATCAGTCATTGAGGATCAAGCTCCAGAAAGACTCTGGACTGGCTCAGCCAGTGAAACTGCAGGTGCTCTGCTAAGGAGTGTACTTAGAGGGGTCAGGTCTAGGTGGAGGGGCCAGGCAGCATCACAGTAGGCATCGGGACAGATCACAAGACTTGAGCAATTGGGCAGGCTTTAGCAGAGTCTCTTGTTGATTGGGCCAGGCAGAGTAGACTTGGGTCTTAATCACAGATGAGGAAAGGGAGTGTAAATAAGAGTCTAGAGCAGTGAACCAATCTAAGAGACAGAGGAGAATAGTAGATGGTTGAGGTAAACTGTACATTTAATCTCATGTAAGGGTCACAAGAAAGGAGACTGTGGAGCATAGGGCCAGAGAGAGGCAGTCCAGCAACTTGGCAGCCACAACAACAGGACCCCAGGTGTAGGAGCATGGCTACAAACCAACTCCACAGCTTGTAGGGGTGGAGAGAGACTGTCATAGCAACAGAAGTCATCAAGACTGTCATTATGTTCTCACAGTTAGCACACTGGCTCTGAGCCTGAAGGTGAAAGGCCTGATACAGCCAACTAAGAGAAGGTCTTGAGAGCCAGAGCCAATGACCTTGAGTTTGAAGCAATGGAAAAAATTCTACTTCCTAGCTGGAGGGAATAGGATTCCACACTGATCACGTGAGGTGTAGGCCAAAAAGCACAGGAAGAAGAGAGATCCGGTCATGCGTCTGTCATTCCAGGAGTTCCTCCAGATATGTCTGAGAAAGGCCGTCAGCTCACGAGGCAGCTTTATCCTTTGGAACTTAGGGATTGTAGGTTGAAGCTCTGTCTGTGCCATTCAGGTGGAGGGTGAAAAAAATCAGCCCACCTGTTGAAATCAGTGGCTAAAGAACCAGTGAACTACTTTCCCTCCCCAGTTCAAAGGAGAACAAAGGAGGCACTCATTCTTTAATAGCCATGTCAGGTACAAATCAACCCACCATTTTCAGAAATGGTGTCATGCCTCACGACTGAAAAAATAGTTATCTCCCCTTATCTGTGGTTTCACTTTCCATGATTTTGCTTACCCACAGTCATCTGTGGTCCAAAAAGATTAAAAGGAAAATTCCAGAAATAAAGAATTCCTAAGCTTTGAATGGTAAACTGTACAGCATGACAAAATCTTGCACCATCTCGCTTGTCCCATTTGAGACTCAAACATTCCTTTGTCCTGTGTGTCCCTACTACTGCACATGCCACCACCCTTAGTCATTCAAATAACCCTGAGATATCTGGGTTATCAGAAGAACTATGGGCTGTCTCAGTGCTTATGTTTAAGTAACCCTTACATGGTAGCCAAAGGCTTTATCACAATAATTTCATCCTCCCCCTCACTTAATCCCATTGTACAGGCATTGTGTCATCTGCCATCTTCTCAAGAAGGGTGAGTGCAAGGTATAGAGAAGGTGAAAGAGACTGCATTTGCATAGCATTTATCACCGTGTGTTTTTATAATTGTCCTACTCTATATTAGTTAATGATAATTACTTGTTAATTTCTTACTGTGCCTAATTTATAAATTTAACTCTATTATAGATACATATAGGAAAAAACATAGGATGTATAGGGCATCCACAGTTTTAGGCACTGAATTTCCTGGGATGAGATGAGGGGACTATTATACTATTCTAGCTCCTTTAAATTATGACAGTGTTTTCTATAAAATGGCAATGTTTTCTAGTACCACACTAGAAGGCCTGGGGCTGGAGCCACTGGTGGTAGGAGGTAGGTATCAGCTCCCAATAGGCAATCCTGTTCTGATGAACATAAGAAAGTAATTTCTATGTCATAGAGTCTGGAATTTAGTAAATAAATGTTTCTCGTGGTCAAAATAAGTTCTGGAAAATGTAAAGTTGATGTACTTCGCATGTGTTTAGGAAGCTCATTCCAAGATAAATGATACCAAACATTTATTAGGTGTGTGTGGGGTGGCAGGCAGGAAGAGGTAAGAAGATGTGATTGGGAAAAATTCCATCAAAAGTCTCCATTTGTCCTCTCATTAATCCATAAAAGACTTTTGGGCATTCTCTTATGGAAACTTCGGAAGCAGATGGAAGTATTTTAAGATGTATAATACATATGGACCTGTAATGTGAATTTCCATTTTCCTTGCAAGAGTGGGCACAGTGGAGTTTTGCATTATTCTTTGGATGTTAGTAGAAACTGAAAGAGGAAATGAAATTATGTGCTGTGTCTTCTAGGTGGTTTAGAAACAGCCATCTGACTTGTGAACAATGAATAGTGCAAAAGCTCTACTTCCACTCTTCCCATTATATTTCCAAGGGCATGGTCTGCTGTAGAGCAGGTAGTTAATAATAAACTTCATCAATAATTCAACCTGTTTGGCAAAGTTCTTTTTCTTCTCCCCAAAGGATTTATGTTTTTTGATGCAAGAAATGATCAAACTCATAGGGAATGAAGTAGCTGTCTGTTATGGTTTGTATCTAGATTCCCCCCAAAGCCTCATGTGCGCATGGGTGGAGCTTTTCAGAGGTGGCTGGTTTTAGGGTGTGTGCTGCTGGGATTAAATTGTGCAATGGTGTACACAATGGTGTGCCAAGGGTGTGTGGTTACTAAATTAGTCCCACTGATTGATTAAGCATAGTTCTGGGTGTGGATAATGGGAAGGCCACCCTGAGTGTGGGCCTGGAAGGATAAAAGGGAGAGGCTTTTACCTCTGCTGTTTTGCTTGCTCCTTGCTGCCTTCTGCCTGCCTGTGGGGGGGCCTTGCCCCCCCGCTAGAACTCTTGAGTGCCTTTTACGGACATATCCGGGCCTGCTGCAAATCTACCCGGCAACAAGGAAGTAGCCCCAGTACCCTCCTCTTGCTCCTCCCCTCTAGCCCTACGGTATATATGTTGTAGCAGCTTCCGCAATAAACGAGACTTGATCAGAAACCTGTCTTGTCTCCATCTCTCGTGTCCCCTGTCCTTTGTCATTCTCACTCCCCCTCTAGGGTCTCCGTTGATTTACCCGCAGGCCTGGACAAGTGGCGCCCAATGTGGGGCCAGAGAACGGGGGATCCAGTGAAGAACGCTGCTCGGGGGCCCAATAAAATAAAATAGAAAAAAGAGGATTGCGTCTGATGTGAACCTGCCGTCTTTCCTGCACCTCGGTTAGTTGAGCAGCGATTATGGGACAGGGCATTAGCCAGCATGAGTTATTTGTACAAGGTCTTAAAGAAACTTTACAGGCACGAGGGGTAAAGGTTACAGTCAAACAGTTGTTAAAATTTTTTGATTATATTAGAGATCTCTGCCCTTGGTTTCCCGCCAAGGGTACTATTGATGAGAGGAGATGGAAAAGAGTAGGGGAGGCCCTTAAGGATTATTATGCTACTTGCGGACCAGGAAAGGTCCCGATCACTGCATTTTCTTATTGGAATCTTATTAATGACATTATCTCTCAAAAAACCAAAGATCCAGTGGTGGCTCAAGCCAACCAGGTCGGGGAGATAGCTCTCCGATCGGAGGAAGGGTCGATCACTCTCCCTTGGAGTGAGGAGTTTGTAAATACCCTGCAGGATGCCAAGATGGCACTGAGGCCCGAGCCCCTGCGGGACAGGACTCCCTCAAAGGATGAAGGAGAAGACTTGATGTCTTTTGATAGCGACGATGACTCAGACAAGAAAAAACAAAATGTTATTGATGAGGGTTTACAGGCGGGCTCTGCCTGTTCCAAGCCTTTTAAAGAAAAGCTTCGGCGCTCCTCAGCTTCCGCCTCCGCTCTTTCAGCCCCTGCCTCTGACCCCGCCCCTCCTGTTAAGGAGGTACCAGCCTTGTAGCCTTCCCTCCGACATTTCAGAAACCCCCCCTTTCCACAGAATGGTCCGGGGGAGGCTGACTGGGCCAATCTCGAGGAGGAGGCAACCAGATATCGCAATCCTGATTGGCCACCCATAGTTCAATGTCAGCCTCCTTATCTTCCAGAACCCAACACTCCCATTGTGCCCGCTTTAGCATGCCCTGTTGTTGACCCCCAAAAGGAACTCCAGGACAAAATAGAATTTCTAAAAGAACAAATAAGGTTAGAAAAGGAACATCAAGAACTTATTACCCAGCTTGAAGGCTTAAGAACAGGCAAAGCCCATGAAAATGTCCATAGAGAAGACACCCTTAAGCCACGACCCCCCATTAGAGGGGCGACCCCCAGGGTGCCATCTGGATCAAGGGTACCCCTAGAACTTGAAACTGTGGAAGTCTTTCCTGTAACTGAGACTGCTGACACACAGGGACAGGCGTGGAGACACCATAGTGGTTTTGATTTCAAGGTTATTAAAGAACTTAAAATGGCCACAGCTCAATACGGGGCCACTGCACCTTACACCATGGCTATTTTAGAATCGGTGGCAGAAAATTGGCTCACCCTGATTGATTGGCAGACTCTGGCCCGCGCCACCCTTACAGGAGGTGATTATTTATTATGGAAATCTGAATATGTTGAAAATTGCCGAGATACTGCTAGACGCAATGCTCAGGCGGGTAATGGTTGGATACTTGATATGCTTCTAGGGGATGGGGCCTATGCTACCAGCGATCAGCAGATGCAATTTGATGCGGGGTTATATGCCCAGATTCAGACCGCAGCCACTAGAGCCTGGAGAAAGCTCCCTTCTAAAGGGGATGTGAGTGCTTCTCTCACCAATATCCGACAGGGGCCTGATGAGCCCTTCACGGATTTTGTTCACCGCCTGCTCACAGCAGCGGGTCGGATTTTTGGGAGCACAGAAACCAGGACAGATTTTGTTAAACAGCTTGCTTTTGAAAATGCAAATGCTGCTTGCCAGGCCGCCATCCGCCCTTATAAAAAGAAAACTGATCTCTCAGGTTACATTCGCCTTTGCTCAGAAATTGAGACCGCCTACCAACGGGGACTTGCTATGGCTGCTGCCATGCAGGGTTACACGGTCAAACAGTTTTTGTCGCGCCGCCCAGGCAACAAGTGTTTCCGGTGCGGGACAACGGGTCATTTTGCCAAGGAATGTCAGGCCCCTAGGGCGTTGGCCCCTGGGGCCTCACTTCCGGGGCCTTGCCCTCGATGCAATAGAGGAAGACATTGGGCGAGAGAATGTAGGTCCAAGACGGATGCTCAGGGCCGGCCCCTCCCGCTTGTCCATAACCCGGATCAGGGAAACGGGAGAGGGGGCCAGCCCCAGGCCCCCGCACCCAAACAAATTTACGGGGCGCTCAATTTTGCTCCAGCAAGCAACAATCCATTTCAGACCTCTTCAGAGCAACAACGGGAAGTGCCGGACTGGACCTCAGTTCCACCGCCCACACAGTATTGACTCCAGAAATGGGGGTACAGGCCCTTCCGACAGGGGTCTTTGGGCCCCTGCCTGAGGAGACCTTTGGGCTTGTAATAGGCAGAAGCAGCAGCACTATGGATGGGCTGCTGATCTACCCGGGTGATTGATAGTGATTATTCCGGAGAGATTAAAGTTATGGTTTCTTCCCCCAAAGTCATTAACACCATTCAATCAGGCCAGAGATTTGCTCAATTGTTACTCCTTCCCCTTCTCCCTACCTCTAATAAGGCTCTTAACAACTCCCGAGGCAGCCAGGGATTCTGCTCATCCGATGTCTACTGGTCGGAGATGCTTTCAGCCCAGAAGCCTCTCATGACCTTATGGTTAGATGGGAGGCAGTTTTCTGGATTGGTAGACACTGGTGCTGATGTAACTATCATCAAAGGAGAAGATTGGCCTCGGGCGTGGCCATTAAAAGACACCCTCACCCATCTCAGGGGTATAGGTCAGAGTCAAAATCCTAAACAAAGTGCCAAAGATCTGACCTGGAGAGACCAAGATGGTAATCAGGGCACCATTCAACCTTATATCATCTCAGGGTTACCCATTAATCTATGGGGGAGAGACCTATTATCACAAATGGGGATGATTATTTCTAGCCCTAATAAAATTGTCACTATGCAGATGTTTAAAAATGGGTACGTTCCAGGAAAAGGGCTAGGTAAAAACTCTACAGGCATTATACACCCCATTGAGCCAGTCCTTCGGCCTCCCTGAGCAGGGTTAGGCCATTTTCCATAGGGGTCATTGACACTCCTGCGGTCCATACTGAAAAGATCACCTGGCTCTCAGATGATCCAGTATGGGTCGATCAATGGCCCCTTTCCAAAGGTAATTTATTAGCGGCTCAGCAGCTGGTGCAGGAACAGCTTCATGCTGGCCATATCATCCCCAGTAATTCCCCATGGAATACTCCCATCTTTGTCATTAAAAAAAGGTCAGGAAAATGGAGACTCTTACAAGATCTTAGAGCAGTCAATAAGACCATGGTACTTATGGGAGCTTTACAACCTGGTCTTCCCTCACCGGTAGCTATCCCCCTTGGATACTATAAGGTTATTATTGATTTAAAAGACTGTTTTTTCACCATTCCCTTACACCCTGCTGATCAAAAACGCTTTGTGTAGGGGACAGGGGAAGGGGACGTTACCAGAACCTCTGCAGTTAGTCCTGGTCTCCTGCGAGCCACGGCAGCACACGGCGAATTACAGGAAAGGTAGAAAAATGAGACCAAGAAGAAGCTGAGCTTTGGGTCTGATCAGTGCTGCTCTGGGCAGCAAAGACAAAAGCCCCCAGCTTACCACACCTTTTATTCAGTACATCGGGAGAAACAAATGTAACAGATGACTTGCAGAGAGTTCAATAGTTCACATTGGGATAAACAAGGTGTAACGGAAGGCTTGCAGAGAGTTCAGTACATCTCCGGCAAACAAGATGTTAATCAGTCCAAGAACAATGAGGAACTGAGCAGGTGTTTGTTCTCCCAGGATGTTTCTTGTCCTGGAGAATCACAGCATCACTGGATCACTGAAGTCTCAGTTGTGACCGGAGGCCAAACTAGAGTTATTCTGTAGCTGGGCTGTAGGCAAGAGAACTAGGCTAACCAAATGATTTATCCCTAGAATTATGTAGCATTGCTCCCAACATATCTCCCTTTCTTTTTGTTTTATGTGAAGGAGTTTTATTGAAAAGCAAGCACACCCAACAATGGCTTGTCCCTATGTTGTGTGAGGATCTATAGTTTGACTGGCTTAGCTGTCTATAATAAGCATAACCTTTCTGGATTGGGGCTGTAAAAGGATTAAAAAATCTAACAATTTGTTTGTAAACATTGGGTTTAAAAACTTAAAACTTTTGTTGAACTCAAATAACCATTGTCTTTAGTTATACTTTTCTACTGGGTGTTTAAGACCAAGTTACGGTGAGACCTATATTAAATAAAATCAATCTCTTGTTATCTAACAAGGTCAATTAAGTCTCCACAGGCACTGTCTTGGAACCATGCATAGAGCCTCTTAGCTCCTCTGTCAGTGTCAGCCATAAGGATATGTCACGGCCTTGCTTGACCATGTTGCTTCCTGCGAAAGCATGGGAGATTTTTTTCCTCCAGGTGACATTCCTTTGGCACACTTTTTGTTGGATCTTTACTGTTTTGGTGTTCAGCAACCTCCCTGCTCAGGAGGTTGGATGACTCACCAAAAATGCAGGATCTCAGAGATGGTTCCCTCATGTCCTGGATCTTTTTGTTATTGTTGTTGACCTTGGAGGGCCAGGGCCAAAATATTGGCTGCCTTCTTAGCCCAAATACCTCTTCAGTTTTGGTCTCTAAACTTTGGTTGTTGAACACCCAGAAGAGAAGATCAATAACATTAGCATTGTAAGAGGAGTAGTGAACTCAACTATTATAATTTTACCTGGATATAAGCATTTTGGAATAAAAATATAGTTAAACTGTTATTATTGCCAATGATAGTTGCTGTTGTGGTTGGATCCCTGAGTAGCTATCTTTTTATAGGACGTCATCTAAGGAAAATATATCAGCCTACAAGTGTGCCTATTTTCATAGGTGGCTGGAGCATAAGAGAAGGGCAAATACCTGAATCAAAAGGTTATTACCGTAAACAATGTTAGAAGACCCATACAATTAGAGGGCATGAATACATTTTGTACACCAGAAAAGGAGCAGTAATATCACAGTTACATAAAACCTTATGTTCTTCACTGTAGTTTGGTACCAAAACCATCTTTCTAATAACACTCTTTTTTATGATACAGAAATTAAGTTTTTGAAGATGACCAATGTGGACATATTACAATAACATATTCAGAACATAACCAATGTAAACATTTTACAATCACATTTTTAGCACTTGAACATCAATGATAACCAATGTAATCAATTTATAACATATTTAGAATTTAAGCTTCAATGATAACCAATGTAATCAATTTATAATAACACATGGAGACAATATTTGTTGTGGTGTGTCTCCCATAAGATTACAAAAATTACTAGGGGGGTCCCTTTAGTGAATTAAGACCAGAATAATTATTTTCTGGGTGGCCACTTCTTTATTCACCAAAGGGAGTACCCACAGTCTCTACCTATTTTCACAAACAAAGAATAAGAATATATATATCTTCCTATTTTACAACTGCTTATTGCAATTTGATTATTGCATGTAGGTGACAATATACATTACTTTTATAAAATAAATCTTGGTGGCACTTTGATCGGTTAGCAACCTGGGAAGGAAGGCATGCCTTTAATTTAGTAACATTTATCTGTAAGCGAATTTAACAATAGGTGAATATCTTTTTTTTAAAAAAAGTTTTTTGAAAAGGTGAAAAGGAAAAGAGAAAGAAAAAAAAATCGAGCTCAACTGTACAAACAGACAAACAACAGACAACAGACAAACATATAAGACAATTTAAAAAATTAGAGTGCACTCAAATATATTTAGCCAAATTGAATCGTAATATCCTTTTTATGATTATTAGGTTTATAATTGTATGACTGGTCAAAAACTTTGGAATAGTCAATTAACAGAGATCTCGAGATTAGAATCAGAAGGAATGAAAGCGCTTTTATACCTGTAAATATAAAAGGAGCATTTTGAAGTTGTCCCCCACCTTTATAAATTTTTTACCATAAATCTATAATTATCATTCCTCTGGGGGCATCATCTCAGTGCTGGACCCTGCCATGGATTTGTTGGTTGTCGCTGGTGAGGTGGGTCCCTGAGGTGCAGCTGGCTCATTGCTTTCAGCCAGGGTGCTATCACTGATTCTGTGAGATGTTGGCGGTTCCACCAGTGTGACCCATGGTCTCACGTTCCAGGAGGGTAGCCATAAGGTTTTCTCATTATCTGTTAGGACACAGGCGAAACCTCTCCCCCAAGTTATTAAGGCAGCGGGGCCATTCCACTTACCTGTTTGGACATCTTTCCAAAGGACTTGTGGTTTTTGAGTCTTAATCATGCCATCCATTTGCCAATGGAGCATAGCAGGTGGTTGTGTGGAACCTGCTACGGGATTTAAAAAATTGAGTACAAAAATGGCTAGATCTAAACGAGCTTGTGGAGGCAGCTGATTTCCTTGTGATTGTTTAAGCAATTGATGTTTGAGGGTGGCATGGGCCCTTTCTATTATGGCTTGTCCTTGTGGATTATATGGGATACCAGTACTATGCTTAACATGCCAAATAAGAAAGAATTTTCGGAGAAATTTATTAACATATGATGGACCATTGTCAGTTTTAATATTTTTGGGCACTCCCATGGCAGCAAAGGCAGACAAGCAGTGTTGTTGAACATGGTGACCTTTCTCACCAGAGTGACACGTGGCATGTATCATGTGTGAAAATGTATCTATAGAGACATGTACAAATCGAGACTTTCCAAAAGAGGGAACATGTGTCACATCCATCTGCCAAATCATATTGGCGGCTAGGCCTCGAGGGTTAGTTCCCTCAGGGGGAATGGGCCGTGGAATCTGCTGGCAACTAGGACAAGCCATAACTATCTGTCGTGCCTGAGTTCGAGATAGCTGAAAATCATGTTGTAGTGCCTTAGAGTTTTGATGGAGATAACTATGTGATTCCTTAGCCTGATCAAAAGCAGCAAGGAATCCTATAAGCTGATCTGCTTGTGCATTGCCATAGGAAAGTGGCCCAGGAAGGTTCGTATGTGATCGAATATGTCCAATATAAAAGGGAGCAGTTCTTTGACGTATGGCCTTTTGTAATCTTAAAAACAGGTTTAATAATTTGGGTTCTAAGGTAGAGCGGACCATAGCTCCTTCCAATCTTTGAGTCAAGCAAACTGCATAAAAAGAATCACTTAAAATATTGAGAGGTTGGGAGGGAAAGTTTTTAATCACAAATAAAATGGCTAGCAACTCTGACTGCTGAGCAGAGAGACCAGGTGTAGGCAACACATAACTAAAGGAAGAGCTCCAAATTGCTGCTTGGCCCTTAGAGGAGCCATCAGTGAAATAGGTTGAGGCACCTTGCAATGGCTGAAATTGAGTAACCTTGGGGAGAATAAACTCATGTCGTAAAAAAAGCTGAAACAGAGGATCACTAGGGTAATGATTATCTATATGTCCAATAAAATCCGCAAAGGCTACTTGCCAATATAAAGCAGTCTGTAGCAGCATCTGCATTTGATCCTTATCAATTGGGATAATGATGAAATGAGGGTCAGCACCAAACAATTGTCGGGTACGATTACGTCCCGAGGAAACTATTTTTGCAATTTGTTCTAGATATAATTGTAGAGATTTCACTAACTGGTTAGATAAAAACAACCATTCCATGGGAAAGACCCGTTTTTCGTACCATTGCCCTATTAAGCCTGTAGGTGAGTGGGGGGTGTTAAGCACAAACAAATAAACTGGATAATTAGAGTTGATACGAAAAACCTGACGGTTATGTATGCTTTGTTCTATTAATTGTAGCTCCTTTTGTGCCTCCAGAGTTAATTTTCGAGGGGAATTAAGATCAGAATCTCCCTGTAATATTTTGTATAAATTTTGCAATTGAAAAGTTGCTATCCCTATTTTAGGCCTAATCCAATTAATATCACCTAATAATTTTTGAAAATCGTTTAATGTTTTTAATTTGTCTGTCCTAAATTGTATCTTTTGTGGCTTAACCGATCGTTCTGATAACAAGGTACCCAGGTAAATATAAGGCTCAGATAGTTGAACTTTTTCAGGTGCTATGCACAATCCAAAATGCACTAAATCCTTCTTTGCAACAGCAAAGGCCTGTAAAAGTAGCTGTTGTGTATTTGCAGAGATTAGTATGTCATCCATATAATGTGTTAAATATACAGTAGGGAATAATTTACGAGTAGCTTGAAGAGCCTGTGCTACAAAAAGCTGACACAATGTGGGGCTGTTAGCCATTCCTTGAGGCAACACAGTCCACTGAAAGCGCTTCATTGGTTCTTTAAAATTTGTGCTAGGTACCGAAAAGGCAAATCGAGGTCGGTCACTTGGCCACAAAGGAATGTTAAAGAAGCAGTCTTTTAAATCTATAATTATAAGCGGCCACTTCTGGGGGATTGCCACTGGGTTCGGTAAGCCAGGTTGCAGTGCCCCCATTGGAATGAGGCTTGCATTAACTGCACGTAAGTCCTGAAGCAAACGCCATTTGCCTGACCTTTTAGGAATAACAAAGATAGGTGTGTTCCAAGGGCTCACAGATGGTTCCAAATGCCCCTTGTTAACTTGCTCTAATATGAGTTGTTGTAGAATGGTTAGTTTCTCCTGTGGTAGGGGCCATTGATTAACCCAAATGGGATCATTTGATTTCCATTGTAAAGGCAAGGCTGCCTTGGGTGGAGAAACTTCCTCAATAGCCCCAACTAAAAATTTTGATCATATCCAATTCCAAAGCGATTATTTTTTTGTTTCTGTTCTATAGGCTGTGTTTTTCCCTGAAGTTGCTTGCCCAATCCTTTTCCTGGTTCATATCCCATTTTAGACATCATCTGTTGGCCCGGTGAAGTTTCAGGTGGCAAAGTAGTCACTACAATTCTCCATTCTTCCAACAAGTCTCTGCCCCATAAGTTTACAGGTATGGGAGCTATGTAAGGACAAATATATCCCAATTGACCATCAGGCCCTTCATAAGGCAGAGGAATGGAGCTTTGTAAAACTTGATGGGGGGTGCCGAGGCCTACCAGAGATGTTTTAGTTGGTTTTTTCCCCCAAGGTGATGGCCAAAAACATGTGCCGATCACAGACACATCCGCGCCTGTGTCTATCAATCCTGTAAAGAATTTGCCATTCAATTTAATTTTGCACATGGGGCGGTTTTTGGAAATCTCTTGGGTGAAATAAATTTCTTCTTGAGGAATTTCTGGCTGAGGACCCTCTTGGGAATTTTTAACGCTAACATTATTTAATTATGGTTTAGGCAAGAGCAACAATTGTGCAATATAATCTCCTTGTTCTATTACCCAAAGTCCTGTGGAGCTAACAGGAACACACAATTCTGAGGTACAATCAGAATCAACAATAGCTGGAATAACAGTAATGCCTTTCAAAGTTAGAGAGAATTTTCCAAGTATCAAGCCAATGGTTCCAGGGGGTGGGTGTCCATGAATTCCTGTGGGGACAGATACCGGAGTCTCACCTCCCAGCAGGTGAACTCTCTGAGCAGCAGAAAGATCTATTCCTGAGCTTCCCAGTGTTCCCCTGAGGAGGGAAGAAATGTCCCTCCGGACACCCATGTTGTCTGATTTTGTACTTGTGCACGGGTCTGAACTGGGTACCGCTGACTCAGGGGGACTGGGGCCCCCTGGCTCTGATCCCCTATTGTTTCCCGAGCCCGGGGAAGGGCTCGATTTCCGTTTCCCGGCAGCAGTGCACCATCCCTATCATATTTGGAGCGGCAATCTTTAGCCCAGTGAATGCCTTTTCGGCATCGAGGGCAAAGGCCAGGTGGTACCTTGTTTTCTCTGGATGCCTGACTCAGTGGCCCTGGTTCAGCTTGTAAAGCCACTTTTATTTTACAGTTTTTTCTGAGATGCCCCATTTCTCCACAATTAAAACATTTTAAATCACTGTGTGTACCTCGTAAATGTTGGGAGATGGCTTGAGCCATCAGAGCTGAATTGTATAAAGGAGACCCAATATTTTGGCATGCCTTAATATAGGCTCCAAGATCTTTAGAGGAGCGAACAGGATTTATTGCCTGTTTGCAATCCATATTAGCATTTTCATAGGCTAACTGTAAGATCAGGATGTCTGCTGCCTGGGAATTAGAAATCTGTCTCCTAACAGTTTGTTGTAATCTTGCTACAAATTCTGTGTAAGTCTCCACCGGCCCTTGCATGATTTGAGTAAAAGATTTCATCGGCGCACCCTCAACTGGCACAGAAGCCCAAGCCCTCCGCAGGAGGTCCTCTAGCTGGTGGAAGAGTAACGCTGGGCAACAGGCCTGCCTGCTTAAATCCGAAAAGTCACCTGTGCCCAATAACATGTCCATAGTAACTTCTCTAGACTGAGCATCTCCCTGAGCATTTTTATGAGCCTGTTCCCTGATTAAAGAACGAAGTTCCACCTCAAAGTGGAGATACTGAGCTGGGGATAGGCACGTTTTTGCAAGATGAAAAACATCATGAGGAACCAGAGAATAAGTCTGAAGTACATTGTCCAACAAACCTACTGTATAGGGGCTTTGGACACCATTCGTTAGCACGCTCTGCCTGAGGTCCTTTAGAATATTAAAATCAAATGAGGCATGAACATACATGTCCACCTCTGAGTTGTCAGGATCAGGCAAAACTGAGACAGGAAAGCACAAAGGGTCTCCCATTGCCTTGCCTGATGTCACAGCCTTTTGCAAGGCACGGCGATAGGGAGTGGCCCCAGAAGAGGGCTTTACAAGAGGGGCAGCTAGACCTCTGCGAGATGGCTGAGGGGCTAGAGAGTTAGGGTCTTCCTCAGCACGCTGTGGCGGTGGAGCAGAAGCCGCAGTGAGATGAAAGCAAACCGGAGAAGAAGCCGAACAAGCGGAAACCTGGACAGAAGGGTTGGTGGGGGGAGGGGTAGCCAAGGTTTCCTGAACTGACTGAGAGAATTTGAGAGCAGAGTGGACTAAGGCCCAAGTGGGGAGTGTTCGGGGGGAGAGACGATCACCCCTTCGCTGAGCCTCACGGAGAACGGTACCTACACGTTCCCATGTTATTAAGTTAGTTGTCCCTTCCTGGGGAAAGGATGGGACATATATTTGTATGTCTTTTACCAAATCTATCACAGCACCCTTAGGTACTGGGTACATAGCTTGTTTTAATAGCGACTTAAGTAATTTGGCAAAGTTACGCTGTTCTGTTGACAGAGACTGACCCATAGTTATAACTCAACAAAGATAGAAAATTACCCCCAGCTGGACACACTTACCACCGGTGTCCCTCGTCCTAGTCCGGAAATCGTCCTGGGAGATCCGTGTGCTGTCTCTCTTACTCCAAGTTTGTCTCACAGGCGAGTTCACCCCTGGATCCGATTCATATCCACGTTGGGCGCCAAATGTAGGGGACAGGGGAAGGGGACGTTACCAGAACCTCTGCAGTTAGTCCTGGTCTCCTGCGAGCCACGGCAGCACACGGCGAATTACAGGAAAGGTAGAAAAATGAGACCAAGAAGAAGCTGAGCTTTGGGTCTGATCAGTGCTGCTCTGGGCAGCAAAGACAAAAGCCCCCAGCTTACCACACCTTTTATTCAGTACATCAGGAGAAACAAATGTAACAGATGACTTGCAGAGAGTTCAATAGTTCACATTGGGATAAACAAGGTGTAACGGAAGGCTTGCAGAGAGTTCAGTACATCTCCGGCAAACAAGATGTTAATCAGTCCAAGAACAATGAGGAACTGAGCAGGTGTTTGTTCTCCCAGGATGTTTCTTGTCCTGGAGAATCACAGCATCACTGGATCACTGAAGTCTCAGTTGTGACCGGAGGCCAAACTGGAGTTATTCTGTAGCTGGGCTGTAGGCAAGAGAACTAGGCTAACCAAATGATTTATCCCTAGAATTATGTAGCATTGCTCCCAACAGCTTTGCATTTAGCCTTCCGGCGACCAATTTCTGTGCCCCAATGCAGCGCTTTCAATGGCTAGTGCTGCCCCAAGGCATGGCCAATAGTCCCACCCTATGCCAGTCATTTGTGGCCGCAGCCCTCCAATCCACCCGAGACAATTGGCCTCAAATGTACATTGTCCATTATATGGATCATGTCCTAGTGGCGGGACAGCTAGGAAGTGAGGTTTTAGCCTGTTATGCTGACCTTCGACAGGCCCTTGAATCTCGTGGCCTCCAGATTGCCCCTGATAAGGTTCAGCTAAAAGACCCCTACACTTACCTCGGATTTCAGATGAAGGGACATAACATTTCCTCTCAAAAGCTTACCTTACGGCTGGACAATCTTAAAACCTTAAATGACTTCCAAAAATTGCTCGGAGATATAAATTGGCTCATGCCATATTTAAAACTTACTAAACATGACCTAAAACCTCTCTATGATACCCTACAAGGTGATAGCCACCCCACTTCACCTCGGGAGCTCACTGCCGAGGGGCGCAACGCCATTAGCACGGTAGAACAAGCCATCCAAAATCAAACAATTACCTTTATAGATTATAACTCTCCTTTACAGTATGTTATCTGCAAAACCTCTCTCTCTCCCACAGCTGTTTTCTGGCAAACTGCTCCCCTTACGTGGGTTCATCTCCCGGTTTCCCCTAAACGGGTCTTCTATCCCTATTATGTTGCAGTTGCAGACCTGGTTATCTTAGGCAGAGACCATGGAAAAGTGTATTTTGGAAAAGAACCTGATATCATTATCCAACCCTACCCTAAAGATCAAATCGATTGGCTTATGCAGACTACCGATTCCTGGCCAATTGCTCTCGCTTCTTATTCAGGGTTAATAGACAATCACTATCCTCCAAACAAACTTATTGACTTTGCCAATAGACATGAATTCATTTTCCCAAAAGTCACTTCCTGTTCTCCTCTACCAGAAGCCCTATTAGTTTTTACAGATGGTTCTTCCACCGGGATAGCTGCCTATGTGTGGGACAATAACATTGTCCAATTCCAAACCAGTCGTTCTTCAGCCCAAATAACCGAGCTACATGCAGTCATAGCGGTCTTTTCTGCATTCCCCGAACAAGCCTTTAATCTCTTTACTGACAGTGCTTACATTGCTCAATCTGTTCCCCTGTTAGAGACATGTGGATTGATAAAACACGCTTCTCAAACTGGTGGTCTTTTTATTCAACTACAAGATCTAATCAGAAAAAGATCCAAGCCTTTTTTTATTGGGCACCTTCGTGCCCACTCTAACCTACCTGGCCCACTTACAGAAAGCAACCAGTTAGCAGATCTGGCCACAAGACCTCAGGCTTTTGCCTACTCACTAAGTATTGATGCCTCCATTCAGATAGACCAGGCACAAAAGGCACACCAATTACATCACCTTAATGCTCGCACGCTTCGCCTTATGTATAAACTTACTAGAGAACAAGCTAGACAAATTGTTAAAACCTGCCCTACGTGCACTCTTCATCTTCCCACACCTCATCTGGGAGTTAATCCTCGTGGCTTGATTCCGCCCTATGGCAAATGGACGTCACACATTACCCTGAATTTGGAAATCTTAAATATATACATGTCAACATTGATACATATAGTGGATTTATATTTGCCACCCTACAGTCCAGGGAAGCTACTAAACATGTAATTGCCCACCTTCTAGTTGCCTTCTCAGTACTTGGATGTCCACAGCGAATTAAGACAGACAATGGTCCAGGCTATGCCAGTTCTGGCTTCTCAAAGTTTTGCAAGCAATTAGAAATAACACACATAACGGGAATCCCATATAATCCACAGGGACAAGGCATTATAGAAAGAGCCAACCTCACACTCAAAATTACATTAGATAAAATAAAAAGAGGGGAATGGTACCCTACCAAGGGGTCACCTAGAAACCTGATATCACATGCACTATTTATTCTTAACTTCTTAAATTTGGATGCCAAAGGTTTATCTGCAGCCAACCGTTTCTGGCAACCAGAGACGCAAAAACAATTTGCCTCTGTGATGTGGAGAGACCCCCTGGACCACTCATGGCATGGGCCTGACCCCGTACTCATCTGGGGCCGAGGGTCAGTGTGTGTTTACTCCAAGGAAATGAAGTCAGCCAGGTGGCTTCCAGAACGCTTAGTAAAACAAGTTGATAAGCGTGTTGATGATGCCGATGATCCAACATTGTCCAATTTCAACCAGTTAACAATGGCGTCTACAATTACAATCTAATAATCATAAAGAGAATAGTATAATTCAATTTGGCTAGTTATATTTGGGTGCACCCTAATTTATACACTGTATCATATGTTTGTCTATTGTCTGTTGTTTGTGTTCCTACAGTTGAGCTCAATGTTTCCCTTCCTCTTCAAAGGATATTCGCCTATTGTTAAATTGACTTATAGATAAATATTATTAAACTAAAGACATGCTTTCCTTCCCAGGTTGTTAATTGATCAAAGTACCACTGAAATTTATTTTATGAAAGTGACATGCATTGTCACCCACATGCAACAATCAAATTGCAATTAACAGTTATAAAATAAAAAGATATATATTCTTAATTGTTTGTCAAAATGATTATAGATGGGAACTCTCTTTGACGAATATAGAAGTGGCCACCCAGAAAATGATTATTCTGGTCTTAATTCATTAAAGGGACCCCCTAGTAAATTTTATATTCTATAATCTTATGGGAGACATATCACAATGAATATTATCTAAATATGTTATAAATTGATTGTATTGGTTGTCCTTGATATTTAAGCACTGAATATGTTGTTACAAAATGTTTACATTGGTTAAGTTCTGAATATGTTATTGTAATATGTCCACATTGGTTATCTTCAAAAGCTTAATCAGGTTAGCCTAACTCTCTTATCTACAGCCCAGCCTTGTTTACATCGCAGGACGAAATTTTGCTTACAGGTTAAGAAGATGACATCCCTGATTCCGTTGCATGGTCTGTTGCTGTTCCTGGCATCGACAACAAAAAGTGGATTTCAACCAGTTAACAAAGAACAATTGCTCATTGCCCTGTATGGTAACCCCTGTGACTGTGCTGGGGGTTCTGGCAGGGCTGCACCCACAAGTTACACTCGTAGTACTGATTGCGGTGACAAGATTGCCTACTTAGTTTATGAGGCCACATTAGTGGGAGGATATAACCAAAAATGGAAATGTGTCACTAAGCCTAAAATCATACCAACTGTCAATGGCAAACCAGAGCCATGCCCTGCCAGTTGTGTCATGGCTGCAGAGATGCATTCTACCTGTTACACTGAAGCCCAACAATGTACATATTCCGATGGAAAAATATATTTAACTGCTGTTCTACAAAGAACTTACAGGGGCTCCGTCAGAGGTGACTGGGATTTTCCCAGCCCCACTGGATATTCTAAATTTGGCCAAGCCTCCTGCAATGGTGGTCTCGGCAAAGATGTCTGCTGGCCACCACAGGCCCCAATCCATATATCTGATGGTGGTGGGCCTTCAGATCAGCTCAGGGAAGAGCGAGTGCAAAAACAACTTGAGACTATCATCCAAGAGATGTATCCCTCCCTAAATTATCATCCACTGGTCCTTCCCAAACCTCGAGGCCCAGACCCTGACACCCAAACCCTGAGTGTCCTAGAGGCCACTTATCATTTGATCAATACATCTAACCCAGCCTTTGCTGCGGATTGTTGGCTATGCTTGACTCTTGGCACACCCCTGCCCCTCGCCTTGCCAGTTGTCAACCAAACTAACTATGCCAACAGTTCTAGTTATAATTGCAGTTTTTCTCTGCCCTTCAGGGTCCAGCCAGTACAGTTCAATGCCTCAGTTTGCTATCTAAATACGGGCCACAACAATAGTTTCGATATACGTGTTGGAGTCCAAAATTTCTCTCTCTGCTCGGTAGTGCTTAATGGCCCTGCCGCCATTTGCCCTGCCCTGGGTCACGTGCTCATCTGTGGAGGGAGCTTGGCATTCACCTCCCTCCCTACTAATTGGACTGGGCTGTGCGTGGTGGCGACTGTCCTCCCGGACATCTCCCTTATTCCTGGAGATGAGCCAGTGCCCTTGCCCAGCTTTGACTATATCGCTGGGCGACATAAAAGGGCCGTCTCACTGGTCCCCTTGCTCATGGGGCTAGGGGTGTCCGGCGCCCTTGCCACTGGCTCTGCTGGCGTCGGAGTGGCGTTACATTCCTATGCCAAATTATCCAACCAATTGATTAATGATGTTCAAGCTCTCTCCAACACTCTTACAGATATACAAGATCAGATTGATTCTCTGGCTGAGGTGGTCCTTCAAAATAGAAGGGGTCTGGACCTCCTCACGGCGGAACAAGGAGGGGTTTGCATAGCCCTAAATGAATATTGTTGTTTCTATGCCAATAAATCTGGGATCGTCAGGGGAAAAATTCACGAACTTCAGGAAGATTTAAACAGACGACGACAAGAATTCACTCAAAATCCCCTCTGGACTGGCCTCAATGGTTTCCTCCCTTATCTCCTCCCTTTGCTGGGACCCTTGTTGGGTCTACTCTTGCTCATTTCTTTGGGGCCCATACTTTATAACAAAATCATGGCCTTTCTTAGAGCCCAGATAGAGGCAATAAAAACAGCGCCCATACAGGTCTACTATAATAGATTGGCAATGGCTGACCAGGACGAATGTCGGACCATCGATTAGGTCCTTGCCGTGGCGAAGTGTTCTCGCCCCACCTGGTGAGAGGGCTGGCAAGCCAATGACGGCAACTGAGCAAGCGTGCCATGCTATGAAAAGGCCCTCGTGCGCCGCCTAAGACAGGTGCCAGAGCCTTGATTCTCTGGTTAACCGATGACGGGTAAGGTGCACGGTGCAGACACGTATGTTGCTCTGACCCAAGACAGGCTCAGCCCCCGCAGGCTTGGCTCTCCTGACGCCTTTCTTATAATTATAATTTTAAAGGGAGGACCTGTGGGGGGCCTTGCCCCCCCCCGCTAGAACTCTTGAGTGCCTTTTACGGACATATCCGGGCCTGCTGCAAATCTACCCGGCAACAAGGAAGTAGCCTCAGTACCCTCCTCTTGCTCCTCCCCTCTAGCCCTACGGTATATATGTTGTAGCAGCTTCCGCAATAAACGAGACTTGATCAGAAACCTGTCTTGTCTCCATCTCTCGTGTCCCCTGTCCTTTGTCATTCTCACTCCCCCTCTAGGGTCTCCGTTGACTTACCCGCGGGCCGGGACACCTGCCCTGCTTTGTCATGAACTGTTTCTCCTCTGTGATGCCCCTCTGCCATGTCACTCTACCTTGGAGCCTGCATTGGACTGAAACTTCTACAAACTAGGAACTACAATGAACCTTTCCTCCTTTAACTTTGTATGCCAGGTATTTTGTCTCAGCAATGAGAAAAGTGAGGGGCTGGGGATGTAGCTCAGTGGTGCCGCACCTGCCTGGCAAGTGCAAGGTCCTGAGTTCGATCCCAGGCACACACACGAAAAAAAAAAATGTTCCAGCAATGAGAAAAGTCACAAAGACACTGTTTCAATGTATTTTTCATCATAGAGCTGCATCCATTTCAAATTGTAAAATTATCTTTGGCAAGTTATCTTGATTTCAATAATTTCCTGAGAGTATGGAACATTTTTTTTAACAAAATGAACAGACATTGGTGTACTAGCAGTACTGTTGGGAATAATATCTGTATTAAAACATCTGTACACAGCATGTCATAGACCCATGGGTAAGGAAGTAAGATGGCCTTCACACCAAAAAATGCTGAATGAAATCCAAATCCATCATCCAAATAGTCACACTCCACATAGTCAATTTTGCAAACCTCTACCATGTCAGAGTAGCTGAAGTTTACTTTTGTCCTCAGCCCTGATAGGCCTCGTCCGTTTCCATCAGCGTCTGGGGCCTCGTTCATGCTGGGTGCAGAGCTGTGCATATCGCCTAGCCAGATGACCATGGCTGTCTCAGGTCCCATGGAGGTCTCCAAGGGCATCTGGCCTCACAAAGTTCAGTGCAAATTGTGTGGTTTTAATATATGCACAGTTATCTGAGGGGACCTCATACCAGTGAAACCTTGCAACTGATAAAATAAGCTAAAATCTATTGCTTTACTCTTATCAAAAGAAATTCTACTTTCATAAAGAGTAAAATACTGGTTATAAATTTTAGTAATGTGGCCTGACTTCTATCCATACAAGACAAGTAAATAATTGTTAACACCTGAGCATCCCCACCAATTTTTCTACAATCTATGTATTTTCTCTCTACTGAATGTAGTTTGTAATATTTTATATTATACCTTACTATATTTTACCAACATGTTAATATGTAACATACTTTATATGTACTTTGTATATTGTATAATTTGCATTGCATTATACTATATGCAATAATAAAATATATTAAAATACTCAATAAAGACTTTACATATTATGTAATAGTCATGATATAACATTATTATATACTTAATACATAGGTATATTATTTCTTAACAAATATGCCTTACAATATTTTTGCTATACCAAAGGCAATTTATTCCAAAATTTAAACAGTTTGCTAACTTATAAGTGGGAAGTGGGAGAGAGTAAATTTTAGCAAGTGAAATCAACCAAAGAGTAAAATAATTTTCAAATGCTTGTTACTATTTTGTAGTACACAGTTATAGTTCTTTAAAATACTTGTTTTTAGTGTTTCATATTTCTAGAAAAAAATCTTATATTGACATTATAGTATGGAGATGACGTGGATATGTGTAAGCACAAACAGCTAGAGAGAAGTTGATAAATACTGAAATTGACTAGCTTTAAATCATTCAATAAAATTTTCTCCTGAACATTTTCTGGTGTATTTCATCACTTTACATATTTAGTAGTGTTTTTTATTACTTTTTTGGTTCCATTTTTCCTTTCTCCATCAATCTCTGAGCTAAGATTGAGATCTCTGCCATTTCTCAAGCACCGAGGAAATCTTAAAATGACTTCCAGGATCTTTCATAAACTACCTCTCTATTCTCCTTCAATTTAAAATATTGAAAATGTTTAACATCGTCATAAAAAGCAGATTGCACAATGATAAATTTACAACTCTACTGTCCTTTCCATTGAGGGTTCTATTTATGTTAGTAACATGGTGAATGATTAAGCTTCAATACTGAGCTTTGTAGCACAGAAATGTACTTACATTGTAGAAGTTTCCAGTAAAAGATCCCTTTCAAATGCGGTTGAGAATTTAGCGTTCACTATGGGCATTCAGAGCCCAATTAAAATCTGGTATGGTAGTGTATAGACATGTTTTACACTGATGGCAATGGTACAAACTACACAAACTCAGCCCTCTGAACTGAAGAGTTTTCAGTGGAAAAATTTAATCTAGATTATGTAGCTCTTGGAGAGGATGAATTTAAAATGGCCATAAGGGGGCAGCAAAATACACTAGATTCCCTTTATTTGCAGAAGCACGACTGCTCTGACTCCCAAGGCTAGTCCTGAGAATGAAAGAACCAAGTGTCTGGGATTTGACAACAGTAAGTTCAGGGAGGAGATGCAGGGACTATACTTCTCAGGTAACTGAGACAACAGCTTCTTAAGTATTTCTTGAGAAGGGAGATGGTAATTTGTACACAGCAGGGACCAAGCCCATATTGATCATTATGTTTCCCGTTGAGCAAATGGTACACCTCCTCCTCCTTTTCTTATTAAGAAGTCCCTATATTCCAGGGACAATTAACTATAAGGTGTCAATGAAATTTAAAAATAGGAAACAGAGTCCCTTGGAAAAGAAGCAGAAATTATTTATGAACCACTTACAATTATTAGGAGCTTTTCAGCAGGGAGCCTTACAGAAATTTTGTAGTCAAAGGTACTGGTAAAACCTGGATTTTATTATAGACATTTTGGGCATGAAACTGCTCAAGCTTGGACAGATTTCTTAATCTCTACCTGTCACTGTTTCTTCACTTGTAAGATAGAGATAATGTAAAAGGTTATTTTAAAGAATAAATATAATACACATATTGGTTACGTAGTTCATATAGAAATAATTCAGTTCAGTTGTAGAATTATTATAATAGCAAAGTGGCACATGGCCGTGCTCAGTAATTATTCTTGGTAACAAACAATTATATATTATTTTATTTAATTCTTATAATTAGAGAGAGGTTTTATTTCTCTCTGTTTTTATAGATCAGAAAGTTGAAGTTTAAAAAGACTGATCACCTTAATAATGTAAATTAAAGAGTTGGGATTTAAACCTGGGCTTTCTGCCTTTTGTCCACATTTAGGTAGTTTTACTACCATCAGTTTTTTACCCCATTCCTCTTGTAATTGCTTAAGTCACGTGAATCATCTGAAGTCACCTGACTAGTCTAGAAAATGACTCAGCATTTTGACTAGCCTAGCACGGATGAGAACCAGGTGACTTTTCCCATGCCCCACTCAGACCAGTAGAGGATGAGGGGAAGGAGAAAAGGAGAGATTTTCTTGCAGTCACAGAGAAAGCAAGAGTTACCTGAAGGTCTCAAACCCAGACCAGCTTCTGCTAGAAAAGTAGCCCCAGGCAACACACTTTTAAACTCATAATCAGATTCATTTGTGCATGGCCTATGTCATCTGATGCAATCCTTGTTCACAGGAACAAGAGGCTGTTGAAATACATTAACTCATCTAAAGTGAAGAGATATATGGTTCTGTAGAGCCAGATTATACTCCTGTGTTCTGTCAATCTTTTTATGAAAAAAATATCAATAAATACACAGAGTTTACTCCACTTGTTCTCTCTGAGTACAGGTAATTTAGTCGGTCTCTTCCTGTTAATGGAACCAAGACACCCTCTTTCCATTTTTATTTGGCATAGTTACCTTCACATACAAGCTTACAGAAGCATGTTCCTTACTACATGCATTGAAAAACCACTCTAAGCATACTTTTAAAATAAAAAATACAGTTGGGGATTTAGCTCAGTGGTTCTGCCGCCTGCCTCGCAAGCGCAAGGTCCCGAGTTCTATCCTCGGTACAAAAAAAAAGACAATAAAATAAAAAATACAAACATTTACAAACAAACAAACCCCAAACCAAAAACTCTCTCTAGTTAAAGCAGCTTGATTATTCACGAATTCTTTATTTGAGAGTAGTAGTTTCTTCCATGAGAGAGACAAACAGCATAAAACTACAAAGAGAAAGCTAACTATTCCATATACTTTTTATTTCTTAGATTAATATTATGAAAATCACATATTTTCTTTAGTACCTATTCATTTTCACAAATTATTTGGCAAGTCTCTGGTGTGCCTCCAAATGAATAAAAACTGTCCTCTGTAATATTGTGAACATCACAAAAGCAAATGGGTCTGACCAGGATCCTTCCCGGTAAATATTCTATTGCTGAAAATGTCCAAATGTAACTTGGCCACTATGACATCAATTTTAAAAGGTTAGAGGCAGATGGTGAATGCTTTTAATTATCTGTTGACTTTAAAGATCACGTTTGAAAGTAGTATTAATTTATATTCTAAATGGAAATTCACTTGTTTCCTTTTCACTGCCCTTGACCGTGAATTACAGTGGCTTGAGAATTCTAAGTGGACTCTGTTTGTTCATACTGAGACTGAGCCTTCAAAAGCATAACAACTTTCTGCATACTTGTCTCTACTGAACCCGAGTGGTGACTTCAGAATAAGGGAGGGTGGTGGAATGAAGGGAGGTTAAAAGTTTCTGGTGTGCTTAAGGTTTCTCCTCTATTCTTTGCTTATTCTGCAGCCAGAATACTATCTATGTACTTTGAGGAAAGTTCTATGCTCTTATTTGGATATTATATACCTGCAAATGAAGTTACTACCAAATGTCAATGTATGCTTGATAGATTCTCAATGCTAGTGGTTATCAAAGCAAATGGGAAGGTATTCTACAAAAAATGTGCATAGGATAATCACATGTGGGAAATGCCTAAATTATACCTTGTTCAAATGTTCCTCTCTCGATCAGCCTGTTTCTCTTTCATACTGCACCTTTAATTTTAAAAACACAAGGTTATGCTTGCTAAATTTTTATAAGGGAGATTCTTCAACGTGGGAACATGTTTATGATGAATGAATAAATCCAGAGACACAAAATTTATTTAGTTAATCAGAAATGCATTTGTACAGCTTTCTCCCCAAACTACCAGAATTGCATAATTACATATTTTGTACCAAGAAATCTCCTTTGCAGGTGGAACTTCAGTAGAAAAAGAAGTGGAAAGATAATCATGGATGTCCTTTTTTACCCCCTCCACTTTCCTCTTCTTTTTTCCACTCCCTTTTCTTCCTTTGCTCTTTACTGTCTTCCTCTCCTCCCTCTTCTTTAAGAAATGACATAATTTAAGACACTACCACAGATGATTTAAAACATATATTTACCTTCTTCTTTTGGAAGTGACCTAAAAGGAAAACATGATGTAAAAGAAGAAAATGACAGGTAAAAATAGTTCATCCTTTTCTTTGTGAGAACTGAAGTTCTGAGTAGAAAGATTGGTCTTGAGTAGCATAATCTGAACGTAAAAGTCTGTCTGTTCATTGCTAGATGAAGTTAAATACTTGTTTGAAAAATGGCAAGGTGATTGATGGACCTCATTCTTCCTACATATGTCCGTCCAGTGCACACAAAAATGAATTTACAAAATTGCAAGCATTTTTGCTCTTGCTTCTTTTATCTAGAATATTCATCATAAATAGCTGAAATGTATATGCTTCTGTGAATCAATTCTGGTTAGTTAATATAACTGGTCATTATTATTAGATACATAAGGTGCTTTGAAATTTTTTTCTTTTTATAAATCGTTTTATAATAATTGTTCTTGCAGCTTAATTTCTTTTGACATTAGGAATTCTCATTTCAGGTAAATTCTTAAAAGTCAGATTTCTATGCTAAAGGTTAAAAATATTTTGAAAGCTTTTGTTATTAAAAAATGCCAAGATACAGAAAGACCTCACCCACATGTTTCTCTCATCAGCAACATAGAGACTGCCCAGTCTCCCACTATTCTTCAGTGTATAATCATTGATGTTAAGGGAAATACTTAAAGGTGGAATTTTTAAAAAGAATGACTAAGCAATTTGATTCGGGTGTCCTGAATATTCAGACTTTATTGCCAAATCAAGGTGTTTTTAGGAATTCATTTCTTACCAAATGACTTAGAGTATTATTCAAGGCAGAAGCCTACAGAAGTGATCATGCCAATAGTATTGTTCATTCACTAACGAGAAAGGTCATATCGTTCTTGTATTATTCAAAGAGGTGGAAGCTGGCTTGTTTCCAAGTGGGATATCCTGATTGGAAGTTAACTCTGACAGCTTTGCTCTTTCCTTACCATTCTTTTGGTGTAAACTCCTTAAAGAAGCATGTGATGTCTATGTGTGCTGCTTTGCACATAGACAGTGTGTGGAACACACAATCTACTTTAGTCATTCTGTGTGGCTTCCAGGGTCAAGGGGATGGGGAGAGGAAAGAGGCAGAGAAACTTGGAAGTTCTTCCTGGTAAGTCCATATCAAAGATTAGTGTTTGGGTCATTAGCAGCTGCTATAATAATTATTCATAGTAATAACAATGAGTAATAATTTTTTAAAAATCATGAGTTCTTGCCAACACTACAGTGCTACACAATTTGCTTAGACAACAGTCCTTGTTAGATCTTTTATGATAATCTTTCAAATAATATCTTACATTTGCAAAGCTCTTTACAGTTGACAAAACGTTTTCATATTGATAAGATCATGAATGGTAGGTGACGGAATTGGGATGTGCTTCATGCTTTTACCAGTTTCAGTAATGCCCAATTTTAGGCCTCCTGAAGATTCCTTGTGTTTTAGGTTTGTAATTTGAATCCTTATTTTTGAACATGGGCTCACATCTTTTATAGTGTTTAAATGGGATGCAGTAAAATAAAAGATGTGGTTAGCTCTTAAAAGATATTTAAATAAACAGAAAGGAAATAAAACTCCAACATGTGGCAAGATAGGTTGTCAGTCAGTACCCGTCCTTGAAAATCAAAACAAAAGTCCTGTGGATCTTGGGTGAGAAAAATCCCCACACATCATTCATGCATGGCTGGAAGTGTAAGACATAGCACCCTGGCTCCCATCCAGTGCAAAGGGGAATTTCAAGAACTGGTTCACATAGTTGTAATTTTCCAGTTTCAAGCACACACTTCCTACCGTGGCTACTTGTGCTTTCTGGGAGCACCCAGAAAACTGCGTGTGCAGAGGGCAGAAGCTTCTTGATATCTTAAAACCATAAAGAACCATGTATGGGATGTTTTCGCATGAAGCATTTGGGGAGATTCTTAATTTTAAAAAGTTTTTTTGGTACCGGAGATCAAACTTGGGACCTTGTGTTTGCAAGGCAGGCACCGGAACCACTGAGCTAAGTCATGGGCCTGAGATCATTAATCTTGTAACCACTGTTGTCATTAGCCTAGTTCTAGATTTAACAATGTTTTTTCGCTATGCTTTGCATTATTAATTTACTTGGAGAATCATTATGAATTATTGATGCTGTTATTCTACCATGGAGGAGCCGAGTAAAAAGGAGGAAATAAAAAGGCGTAGATTTTGTTGTGTTTGTTTTTAATCCACTTTATGAGCTGCAGTGCTCTCTTAATTAAGTTCTTTGGAAATGTACAAAAAGATTGAATTTCCTAAAAGAGATGGCAGAACCGAGGACCGTTGGAGGAAACTTTAGGGAGCAGAGAGGCCTCAGGTCTTTTAACAGTGAAATAGTAGCAGGAGCTGCAGACTACCTTGATTATTTGAAGTGGATGATTCTTGCAGATTTGGAGGGCAATGGGCTTAAAAGATAAAGTTAATCTCAGAGCCAGTTGTCTCCAGAGGTTAAGAGTAGCATTTAAAAAGCTAGCGGATGGGGCCGGGGATTTATCTCAGTGCTTTGGCAGCCTGCTGCGCAAGCGCAAGGACCCTAGTTCGATCCCTGGTACAAAAAAAAAAAAAAAAGCCAGCGGATGGTTCCTGCGCCTGCCTCGCAAGCGCAAGATATGGAATCAAACTTCACATGTCTGCAGCATATGAAGTGCCTCCTGGAGCTCTTTCCATATCAGTTTATATAGACTCACTTTCTGTTGTAAACTGTTGTGTCATATCCCATAGGATGGATATACATACTATATGTGTGCAGTCATTTTCCTATACATGGATATTTAAGGTTTTTTCCTGAGGCTGCCTGTCTAATCAGAATACGACTATGGATTTCAGATGTTAGTATTTTTTGTCCATGCAGAGAGAGAAGAGGTGATATTCTGAGAATGTCTATGATTGGTTGGCTGGCCAGCAGAGTTAAAGATTGCCAAACACATCTTTTTGATGTATATTTGCATAAGGAAATGCAGGAGGCTTTTGTTGTGCCTTCTACACAGCCTGAGATGCAAATGGCTCTTCTACTCCATTGCAGGAAAGGTGAGCAACCTAACAAGGGACACTGTATTTATTCCACAGGAAAGTTAGATTATATTAACACTTTTCTGTTTGCCTCTCCTTTCTGTAAAGGTAAGGGAAGATAATTTTTAACATGTTTTAGACATCACTTTCATAACTTCTCTGTTTTCAGCAAAGTAATAGAGATAATTATGGAAGCTTAACAGTTTGTTATTAGCTTATGACAAAGCTGACAGCATACTCTTTACAGCCTAAGTATTGGCAGTATTTTTTGCTTTGAATAATTGTTTTGCTCTGTGATTGAGACTTGGTGGATACTGGCTGTAGTATATGTATACCATCCAAGCTGTAGTGAAACAACTTAATTTTCACCCCTAAAATCATTAAAAGAGCAAATCCTATTAAGGGATTGCAAAATCCATGATGAATAACTGACTAACTGGAATGACCTAGGTAAAAAATATTTATTTTGTTCCTACGTTTTTAATGTATTCCTGTTTAGCAGAATGGGAGAATTCATCTAGGATCAAGTAGAAACCATTAAATGTGCTATTATTTCAGAGTTACCCACAGGAGTGGGGGCACGTCATTTGAAGTTCTAAGCTTTCTATATCACAGTAAATATTAGGTGTTTCATAAGTAACGAAAATTTGGCTTTGTTTCATAACTTTTTTACTGATTTCATTTGAAACAAAATAGTGAGTTCCGTTCAGGGTATCTGGGAGTACAGGGGAAAATTTCTGAAGATAAAATCTTACAATCTATAAGGGCAGAGTTTATCTGCTATGATGTGGGAATTTTAGAGATCTAAAAGGGTCCTGATTGGAGTGAATTACTGGCTTTGAATTTTGACACTCATAATAGATAAGTTGGACTTTTTTGAAAAATTTGATGATGATGTACAGCACATTTTCTTATATAAGAGAAAAAGGTTTTTTTTTGGTATGGGGATCAAACTCAGGACCTTGTGCTTGCAAGGCAGGTGTGGTGCCACTGAACTAAATCCCTGGCCCCCAAAATTTGTTTTTTAAGTAGTTACAGGGTAGTCTTTCTGGAAGAGTCTAGTTTAGCTCTTATTTATGTTAGCTTCCTGAATGCTGCTTGAGATTATAACATCTCTGGGAATACTTGTGTGGCACATTCCCTGGAAGAGAGGTATGACATTTCCAGTTACTTAGGCTTAGGAAATACAGCACTTTTCCTCCCATGGGGGCTCATCTCTACACTCTGCGAAGGAATTGGCCTCTTTCTGGAACCTATTCATTTGTTGAGCTAGTTAACAAGGGGTATGTGACCAGGTGTGATTTAATTTACACACACAAAAGAAAAACCATCCTCTGTCTGTCAGACAGCCAACCGATGCTTATGGACTATTTACTGTGCCCTTTCAATCATGCCATGTCTTCCTGGAGATATAAAAATGAATTATCAGAAGTTTCTGGATTACTCCACTCCACATCCTCCTCTCTCAGTAGGACTTTCCATTTATCTCTACCTAAAAGTCCCAAGTCAGATAATATTCATGATTATGTCCTGCCTTCCCCGAAACACCAGCACATCTGGATTTCTGGCCTTGGATTGCTTGAACTTGACTCCTTGCCCATTCCTCTTGCTTGTGTCCTGGACTCTTTGCAAATCAGCTTTTTAACTTTGTTCCCAGGTCTAGTTGCGGCCTTCCCAGACTTTGCTCCTGTCCCTTCAAATACCTCTGTCTGTTCCAAGGGCACTTCCCAGCCTCACCGTGCATTGCATTCAACCCTTGTCACCCCCTGGAGCCACCCTTATGTTGGCCTCACTTTGGTGACTTCCATTCTCACTCTGTGCTCTAGATTCTGTCCTTCTTTCAGCTCATGGCCTGGGGCCGAGCCTAGTTTATACCTGTCATGGTGTCATCTAGCTGTTCTCAAGGGAAGACTGGACAAAAGGAACTGTATATTGTGCTGGAAAAAAGATAACTTGTCTAGGGAAACTACTGGCCTGTTCAGGGTAGCTGAGTGCTGTACTTTGCTCTTGATTATTCCCCAAAGACCCATGTATTCAAGGCCTTGTCCTCAAGCCATGGTGAGGCATTTGAGGCTTTAAGAAGTGGGTGGTGTTGAGGTCATTGAGGGTGTGCCCTTGAATGGGATTATGAGACGTGGGTCGGTTTTCACTCTCTTGCTTCCTGGTCAGGAGATGAACAGTTTTGCTCTGCTGCATGCTCCCCACCATTTTCCTCAGCACCTCCATCAAAAGCCTAAAGCAGTGGTGGTGAACCTATGGCATGTGTACCGCAGCAGGCTGTTTGTATCATTGAAAGCTCTAAAAGGTTTGCCATCACTGGCCAAAGCAATGGGTCTGCCTGATTGGGAACTTCTGACCCCATGAACCCAAATAACCTTTCTCTCTTCATAAGTTGATTATTTCAGGTATCTGTTATAGTAAAGGAAAGCTGACTAATGCACTACGAAAACACATCTGTGTGGTCAAGTTGTGGTTACTGCTTGGTGTCTAGGGCCATATTCTGGAATTGGATTTTGTCTCCTTTGTTTCCTATTTGTATAGCTTTGAAGAGATTTCTCCTCAGTTTCCTCATATGTAAAATGTGAATGTGACAAATAAATCCTACTGGGTTGTTTCAAGCTACAAATTGAACACAATACCCTTAACATATAATAAATGTGTAGTAAATAGCTTTTGCTTTAACCATAATCATCTTGGAATGATGAGTGGCCAGGTGTCATTCATGTAAGCTTTAAGTAATTTGCAAGTCATACCACACCTTGGGTTAATCCTAATTCATTGCAACAGATATTTATTAGGTGTTTTCTATGAGAAAAGGATTATGTTAAGCACTGTTCAGGTTATAAAGATGAATGGGTCATGATTTCCCCCAAAGGAGCTTAAAATCTATTAGGAAACACCCCAAACAAAGACCAAGTATGATGATTGGTGTAAGGGAGCTGTCAAGTCCAGAGGGGAGGGGAAAACTGGGCTATCCAATGGATCAGAGAACTAGGGAGACTGTCGTCAACAGAAGACATCTGGATTGTACTTTGAAGGATGCAAATATTTTTATACACAAAGAAGGAAGATATAAGAATTTGTGCAGATATTGAGTTAAAACAGCATATTTAAGGAAAAATACCTTTTTGCTGTTGTTTAATCTTGGGATCTTTGTAAAGTAAAATTGGAGACTATTGATGGTCTCAAATGCCATTACCCATGAGTTTTAATGGCAGGCAAAGAATGATGAACAGATTGGGGTTATAATTAGATCACATCTAAGAGAGAAGACAGACGAAAAGTGTGCATAAGATCAACTGCAGCTTGAATAGACTGGGAGGCTATGAGAAGAGGGAAAAATTCTCACATTTGAGTAGACAAGAAGAACAACAGATAATACTAAAACATACAAGAAGACAAATATGAAGATCATTTAAGTGGTTGAGGCAAGAGGGTTGATTGTAGAAGGCAAGGACAGTAGAGAAATTGGATCTCATTTGAGTCTGGGAGCCTGGGGAAATGGTGATATCATTAACATGGGGAGGGAAGGAAGTAGGATACAGAAAGATGATCAGTCTTACTTTGTGCATGTGGACATGGTATCTAGTGCTGGTGAGAAATCCAGGTGAAGACATCTAATGGACAGGTGGGAATGCTCTTCCTTTCTCTTTGAGGTCTAGCTTGTTATTGCATCCATATAGGCTGGATTCTTTCTCTTCTTTTATTCAGTATTACTTTTTGGACTATTCTCCTTAGCACCTAATACAAACTTTCCCATGATCCTGACTGACGTGTGTGTGTGCTTGTGCGTGTGTGTATGTGTGTATTATAGCTCAGTCTATAAAGGTGCATGGCAATCCTTTAATTTATCTGACCAGTTTCCTTAAAAACAACCACCTTATCTATCTCGTAGGATGGTTGGATGTCCAAATTAGAAAGCTGCTGAAAGCACAATTTCAGTGCTATCTAAGTAAAATAAATCATTGTTATATTCATCATCAAAGTCCACAGCGGATGTCTTTAGTGTGATTTTTAAACCCATTCTCCCCCTGCTTCCTATAAAATAGGAAATCACCAAATGCAAACTGCTTTTTGGGCATTAGTCTGTGAATCATAGATTTGTTTCTTCTAAAGTGACAATTCAAAGCAAAGAGAAAGAAAGCCCAACCGCATAAACACATCCATTTCTATTTTAAACTCAAAGTGCATCACCCAAACCACAAAACCCCAAATCAAATTTAGCTCCTTCCGACTCCATACCCAGCCCTGGGCTCTGGGCTCTCCCCGACGTGACCTGCTGGGAAAGTGTCTGGGCTGCACGCCCGGAGTGCTTCAAGGCTTTTCCTCTCCCTCCCCACGCCTTCCCCTCCGCGCACCTGTTTGCAGAGTTCCCTTCCTTTCTCCTCCAGGCTTTGGTTCTGCTCATGGCCACCTGTTACAGATGACGCAGATTTAGCCCTACGCACATCCTTGCCTTGTTGCTGTCTTCAGGATCCCCAACTGGGTTGATTCACCTCACAGGACATTATTTTTAGCCTTTATCTCTTCATGGTTTTGTTTTCTTTCCATAGCCTTTTGACCCGAGAGCTGGAAATAAAGTCTGCCTTCTATAAAGATGAGAGGGTTGTGAGCCATTTCCTTCCTGCTGGATGAAAGGCCAGCCCCAAAGAAGCTGGGGACAAAGGCTCAATCCAGGAATCCTGAGAACACCCGCACTTGAGGAGCAAATCTCCCCGCTTCCAACTAAGCCGAGCAGTTGCCTAGGTTAGGCAGCTGCTCTGCCTAAGGATTTTGAGGACACACAGAAGAATACAATTTTTAACCCCCTCGCCTTACATTGCGGTTGTGGCACTAAAGCACCTGGGTACTCTGCCTGTTTCCATCAGCTCCTCCTTTTTTCCCTTTGAAAAAATTAAAACACATTCAAGGCGAAGAAGGAAATCATTGCTTTTGACATGGAAGTCATGTGAAACTATAGCTTTGCTGGAAAGGAGATCTAGTTTTTACTATGGAATAAATTATGGGAAAATGCTTAGTAAATTATAAAATCCACGGTATATTGAAGAGCTTCAAAATTATAGTTTGCTTTCCCTGATTTTGAAATATGTATGCACAACACAGACATGCTTCAAACAGAATAGAATTTATAAAGATAAAAATGGAAAATACATGCACACCCAGCAACCTTTCCAGTAATAAAATCCATTTCTGTACTCTTATATTTCAGCCAGTTGGATTGATAAAGTTTTATAAATTATTTTTAGTGCTACTAATTTTTATGTACCTTTATCTTAGTGAAATTTTCCACCATTTTCCTTTAGGTTCAATTTTGAATTTTAAATTACTGACTTGAGGAATGTACATTTAAATTTAAATTTTTAAATAAGATATAGTTCACATAAAAATTGTATATATTTCTGGGATGTAATGTGATGTTTTGATATATTTTCACATTGTGAAATAAGTAAAACTAAGTGACATTCATTACTTAACATTCTTAGCATTTTTGTTATGAGAACATTTAAGATCTACTGCTTTATTAACTCTTAAGCATCTATTAGTATTAGCTATAGTCACCTATCTCTTCAGAAAGACTGTACCCAGTTACAATTCTCCACAAGTATGCAAAACTTGTCATTTTCTCAAACTCTCTACCAAAGAATTTTGGTTGTATTTTTCATTAATCTTTGGGAGTCTGACCATCATTTTTGTGACGGGTAATTTGCATAACCTTTTATATACTTTTAAGCTACTTACATTTATTTTTGATGACTTACTAATTTTTCATCCTTCTCATTTTTTGATAAGGTTGTATCTTTTACTAATTGATTCATAACAATCGTTTTTCTATTGAATATTCATTTCTTTTTTCCCTTATTTATACAAGTACCTTTCTAGTTTGTCAATTTATCTTTTAATCTCGTAATGCCTTTCTGTTGCCATATTCCTTTTTTTTCTTCATGTTTTAAGTAATCCTGCCTATCAGTCTTTTCTGCTGTGGTTTCTGCTTTTTGTGATTTCCATTGGATAAGCTTTCCTGTCACTGGATGTAAGACACCATCCTTGTAGACTTTGGAGCTACCATGATGACAATGAATCTTCCCTTCTGTCTCACACTGGCTGACTCAGGCACTCAGTACACTTCTGCAGGTCTCTCAGTGGGTTATCCCTGCTTCACAGGGAGTTGGAGTGGACTTAACGGGGAAGGTTTCAGCTCCCGGCTTGTCACGGAGAGAAATGGTGCTTGTTTCCTATTCACTACTAATTTTCAAATAGAACTAAATAATGAGTGGATTCAGATCCTCTAAACAAGACAATGGATAGGGTTCATTGTCTTGCTTCCAATTCACAAAGGCTCTCCAGAGAAGTGTTTCTTAGGGAGCAAAGGGTGTCAGGCACTGTTCATCTGTTCTCTGCTTTGGCATAGTTTTAAGAAAGTATAATTTTTATTCCTGGGTCCTCATCAAATCATACAGTTTTGGAAGGATAATTAGTCTTATGACAAAATGAATCTCTTTTCAAAGGTTAAAAACTAAAAAGACTAAATGAACACGCGCCTATGAGGATCTTCACCTAAAGTAAGAAAGGAGGAAGCTGTGAGACTGAGATACTTGGAATGGAAGGAGGTTCATTGGAACTCACTGAGATGAAAACCGAGAATTTCTATCACTTTATCACTTTTAACATTTCCTTTATGCTAAAAAACTAGGCTATGTCATGATATAGACCCTATATACATATAGATATGTATATATAGACCATATGTACATATATGTGACCATATTATATAGTCTGTCACAACAGTTATAATTCATTAGTACATATAAAGCTTTAGTTGTGCACAATATAGAAAAACTGAAATAGGAAAAGCTAGCCCATCAAGAGGTTGCACATTGTTTCACCATGTAACATCTTCATGTTTGTATTCTCTCCAATAAATAATGAAGTTATAATATTCATCTCTTTACAAAAGATCTAAATTTCCAGGGGAGCCCAACTTCCCTGCCAAGTGTAAATTTTGAAGTACTTTTCTCACATCTACCACATGCACAGTGACAGAGGGAATGAAGCTATTGACAAGGTAATTCAGGAAGCAGACCTCATCTCTGCGTTAGTCACCACTAAAATCTGCATTGTTAGTTCAGGTTGAATGATACAGAAATCACTTTACATTATTTCTAAGTTATTTTGGTGTGTAGGCAGAGTCTGCTTTAGTACTCCATTCTTTACATCTATAATCAGACATGCTAATATAGTAACATTAAGCTGTGTAAAACACCTCTCGTTTTAAATTTCTTACTAATCCATCTCTTTTTCCTCCTTGTATAATAGAATTTAAATTTTACAATCTTATTAGAGACCATCATGTGGTGAGATTAAGGATAACTTTAACATCTATCATGAGGACATAATTCAAAGATGAGATGCTATAGTTTTAAAAGGCTCCAGAATTACTACTACTACTAATAATAATCTATATAAATTATTAATGACATGATATGTAACAGATACTATTGGAATCTCAGGAATGATTACTTCACTTGATTGATTCACTTCACAATTACTTATTTAGTACCTACTGTATTTTGTCTACAGTACTGTACCTATATACTGGGGAAAGAATATGAGGTATAAAAGATCCTTGCTCTCACAAAGCCAGTTATCCTGGAACTGATGGGAGAGGACAGGTAACAAACAGGAAAATACAGAGTTAAGATTATTTTGGGTAGTGTTTTAAATGCATTAATAAAATAAAGTGGGAAGAGGTAAAAGATCATACTATGGTAAGGAAGGTGGCAGGGGAGCAGAACTGAGAACAAGCTTTCTGAGCCAGGAAACAGTGCAAAGGCCCAGGGGCAGGAAGAAGCCTGGCAGCTGTCTGTATACTAGCTAAGTTTACATTTCACTTTGGGTAGAGGATGGTATTGGCCATCCTGGTATTTAGCCAAATTCAAGTCTAGATATTCTTATGAGGGTACTTTTTAGGTAGGATTGCATTTAAAGTTTTAGACTTTGAGAAAGGCAGGTTACCCTTCACAATGTGGGCAGGCCTTTTCCCATCAATCAAAAGCCTAAGGGGGGAAAACACTCATCAGTGTCCCCCAGGAAAAGGGAATTTCTGCTTCCAGGCTGTCTTCAGATTCTGGCTGCAGTGTCCACTGCTCCCTGGGTCTCCATTCTGCAAACTGGTACTGTGGATTTGGGCATTGCTGAACCTTTACAATCACATGAGCCAATTCCTTGAAATAAATCTTTTTTCTCCAAATGTACAAACATACTAATTGTTCTATTTCTCTAGTCCTGACTAATGCACTGTGAGTAACAGATGGTGAGGAGGCGAAGGTACAGGGGCAGAAGTGCAGATGGGAAGAAATGATTGGTTTTCTAAGTGTTGAAGGTGCTGATCCCAGGAATTATTCAAAACGTGGATGCATGGACAGAGGAAAAGGATGACTATAATCAAGGGAAATTCTTCTACTGTTACTCTACTTGGAACTCTCTCTACATAACCCCTCAATTTTACAATAATCTTTATCTCCTTATATATGAGAAGAACAAGATTCAAAAGATTTCAATAATTTGCCAGAGTCATGAGTCTATCAAATATTCACAATTGTAGTTTTTCTAAGGACCATTTCAAACCATGTGGTAAAAAAACAAGCAAACAAATAAAAAAAATACTCTTTTTAATTGGTTTCTATTACACGATTTGAAGTTGGACTTTGGGGAAAAGATGAATTATTACAGTAGTTTAATATCTCATTGGCCAGATATCGATTGGTTTGTCCTCCCAAATGCCAACACAATCTTCCCGTCATCTTGTATTTCTCTCTTTCTTGGCACCTCTACCAGCCAGTGACTCTTCAATTTATTGTATGTAGTGAATTTTTTACTCAGTTTGTCTGTCATTTAACACACATATGGTGGTTAGATGATTTTCAGTCAGAGTGATAATTAATATCCTTAAGAGAAGAAAGGTGAAAAGGTGCTTGGTCAACTCTGTGTCACTTAAAATATGTTATGTTTCTTAGTTACACATATTCCACGTAACCTACAGAATCCATACCGTCATTCCAACGTTTACGTAAGATTAACCAGAGCCTCAGTGGAATAACATAATTCACCTCAGATCACAGAACAACAAATAACAAAATCAAAGCACACCTGTATTTCCAGCTACTTGGAAGTTTGAGACAGGAAGATCACAAGTTCAAGGCCAGTGTAGGCAACTTAGCAAGACCCTGTCACAAAAAAATATAAAAAATAACAAAGGCTGGAGATGTAGCTTAGTGATAGAGCACACTTTGGTTTGATCCACAGCATCACCACCAAAAAACAACAATAAAAAACCAACCAAACAAAAAAAAAAAGCAAAAAACCAAGATACAAATAGAAGATGTGCTCCAACATTCTCCACAATTTCCTGCTACTTTTTTCCAGTATCTATCCCTTTCAGTTATTTCTACAGCAACTTTTCCCATAAGTTACAGTAAATATACATGGAAAATATATTCCAATGAATAACTCACCAGTGACATAAGATGCCATTGTAGTGTCATGGAGAGAGAGAGAGAGAGAGAGAGAGAGAGAGAGAGAGAGAGAGATAGATTACAGAGGTGAGAGTTGACGCGAATGAAATGCCTTCTACTGGTGAGGCTTCTAAGCATGTATCCTGGTACTCTAAATCATAAGGTAACCTGGACTTTTATTTATAAAGGTTTAATATCTTAAAACCACCCCTTTCCTTGGAGATATAAATTCCAGGAACACTTGACTTTTGAGACAAAGCTTGTTTCACTTCCATGGCTTCTTATGACCTTTGTTCTAGAAAGGATTTTCCTTGTACTTAATCTAATTTTTCTTGAGTATTGACTTTCCTTTTCCTCATCTTTGTGTAAACAACATCTCCAGGATTTTCCTTGCATGCTCTTCCTTATATATTGTGGGCAAGGTTTTGGGGGAATACCTCTGTAAATTTGGGGTCTCCTTGAGCTCAGCAGTCCCCTTCGCATAGTTCAGCGTTACTGAGGGTTTTTAAACAAGGGAGAGAAAAAGCTCAAGTCTTCATATGCGTGTTTGCATCTTTCAGATACAGGATATCATTTAAAATAGGATTTCAATTCCATTTATTTTTAAGTTCTGATAACTTCTTAGCTGACCTCAGTGTGTACAAACAGCGTGGGCCAAGAAAGTGTTTTTTCCGGTGTTCAGACGTCAGATTACTTCCTTTCACACCTTGGAATGTCAGAAATTTACTCACTTTTTTCACTTGAAGATGTTTTCCTCTTAAAGTGTTATTATGGTGATGATGATATTCTGTTTATTCGTTGCTGAGTAGTTTTCCAACTCAATTACAACAGAAATAAAAACCTGTCCCTCCGTTCTTTCTAGTTGCTGGCATCATCAATAAGAAAAAGAAAATCAACTTGTTTATAATCCTTCTTCTTCTTCCTCTTCTTTTATCTTCCCCTTCGTCTTTCTTCCTGTCACCCAGCCCTCTGCCTCCTCCTCCTCCTCTTCCTTCTTCCTCTTCTTCCGGTACTGGGAATAGAACCCAGGGCTTCAGATATGTTAGGCAAATGCTCTACAACTGAGAAGCACCTCCATCTCTCATTATCTTCTTTTGGAGCTAGATATTTAATTTAAAAAATTCATTGCAACATTTATAGGTTTTGCTTTCAGTATAGAATAGGCAAGCTAATATCCTAAACATCTTGTGAAGTGGCTATATCTTAGAGTAGCATGGGTGCTAACGTGATTCCATTCTCAATTAATGGGAATTAATGGGAAGTCACAGCAATTTTTACTAAGTGAAAGCCAGAAGTGATTTGGTAATATAGATAGTGCTCACCTTGGTTTCCCAGCCTCACTTGCATTCTGTTTGTTGTATCTGTTGATCAGTTTTAGCAAATGGAATATGAATGGAAGTCTGTTACTTTCCTGCATGGCCAGAAATGACCCTCCCTGACTATTCTGTTTCTTCCTCCTGTATTACAGGAAGCTCTGTGAATAGAAATGGTGACATGCTGGCATCAAAAGATGAAGACACCCTGGAGAGAGTTTTCCTAGAGAAAATTCTGCATGGGTCTTAGCAAGAATTCAACCTTTGGCAAGTCCATCCATCCTTATTTTGGGTTTTCCTTGTTTCTACACCAGCACGTAGGTTAGCCTGTTACAAATTTAAAACGCTTTATAAATGTCAGAATGCTCATCCAGATTTCAATCATGGTTCCAAGCATTGCCTTGGAAACCATCCCAGTGGTACAGATATTTCTTTCCACAACTTTGTCATTCTTCTCCCACTGATTTATACATAGATCTGAGAAAGCTTTGCTTGCAATGTTTGGCCACTCTTTGGGTTACACAAAGTGTTCCTGTGGATTTTTCAGATGCCTGGACAAGCCCAAAGACGTGAGAGCTGAGAAGGAGAAAATGGAGAAGCAGTTTCCCTTTAGAGTTAAGCATTTTGTGTACAAATCAGAGTAGGAAGAACATTTATGGAAATTGTGTTTGACGGGTGTCATTTAAAATTACGGCCTATAAGAAAGTGAGGATCAGTTTAGTACAAGTGGGTCTTTGACAGGTAGCCCTTAAGGAAATTTTGTCCTCATTGCCTCTTCCAGTTGTTATTTTTACATCTTGCTGCTTACTGTCACACTCCTACGTCTCAAGCTGTCCTCTTTGTCTGCATGACATTATTTCAAATGGGTTTTCCACCATAATCTTTTTTTTTTTTTTTTGTACCAGGGATGAAACTCGGGACCTTGCGCTTGCAAGGCAGGAGGCAGAACCACTGAGCTAAATCCCTGGCCCCTGCCCCCCCGCTTTTTTTTTAGGAGACAAGGTCTCACTCTGTAGTTCAGGATGGCCCTGATCTCACTATGTAGCCCATGGTGGCTTTGATCTCCCTGTGATCCTCCTGCCTCAGCCTCCCAAGTCCAAGCAAAAGAAAGCTAACCAATACAATGCCCCAAATGTTCTAAAATAATTTTTTGCTTTTTAACACTTCATTAGGGAAGATCTTAAAATACTTAGGGGAGGCATATTGTGCTTTTAATATTTTTGTATAGCCAGTGTTTAGCACATTTCCTCCAAATGTTAGGTATCTGATATATATATTTCCTGAAAGCATGTCCTAACTAAAAAAATAAATTTATAAATGTGAAGTATTAGACGTATATTCTTCAAATATAGCCAGGGTAAACAGACAGCATAATAATTTTTTTTCTATTGATTACTATTTTAAGAGTAAGTAGGCTTACTTGCTTTTTCACATTTATTTTTTCTTACTTTTGGAGCTCTAAAATCTCTTTATTGGAGACATAGCCTTTCCTAGACTCATTATAGTTCTAGTTCTAGCAGGAAGAGTTGCAGATCTTGTGGTCTAGAAACATGTAGCTCAATCTAAGTGCTAGGAAGTGATTACCATTAATGTGTTCAGGCAAGATCTTTATAAGAAATGAGAAAAACTCATGCAAAAGAAAAGTCATTCAATGTATTTTCCACACGTCTCTTTTCTGAAGTCTATAAAAGCCTGATCATAATGATTCTAAGAGATCATACCCCTTCATTCAATACCCCTTTCCCAACCTATTTTTCCCCTAATTTGCCAACGAGGGGAAAATTATTGCTCATGGGTAATGTTTTGCCAGGAAGATACCATTTGTGATTTGCCCTTGAAGTCAGTGAACTGGTTGGGTTAGCATGCTCTTGTTTGGGAATTACAGGACTGTTGCTGCAGATTGTCTGTGCCTGGAAGGAAGCCATGAGTAGTAGAGAGGAAATAGCTGAGCCTGGCTTAAAGGAAGTATAATGAGTGATATTTTCCCCATTCCTAAATCAGGTTTTTCCTTTTACCGTCAATAACTGATAACTAAGAGGACGCAGCTTAGTAATATTTCCTTGAGTAAGTGTCTTGTAGAAAGATGCTGCTTACGTGCAGGCACTGAAGTGTCTGACTGGACTTCACAGGACTTTCAGATTGCCAGTTTTTGCACCTCTGTGAGCCTCTGCCCCTCTGTTAACCTCTCCACTAAGGGCCGGAGAACTGGGCAGAGACTGATCTTCCTTTTGATGCTTTGTCATGGCAGCCCGAATTAGCAGGTTTAGGTAAATAACTAAGAATCCTCCCTTTCTGATTAGCCAGGGAATTGACATTGAGTCTTAGAGTAAAATTGGTCCATTGTATCTGTTTTGGTGATTAATTAATTAATAAAATTTTTCCTTTGAAGTAGGATTCAAAAAGTTATTTGCTCCATTTAGATAGCTAAACCAAGTTGTCCTTGTTAGCAACATGACCATCAGATATGTGGAAAGCAATCCGGAAGTCACTGTATTGAGTGTCATGTACTCAGTGCATTTTCCAGGAAGGTTCCAGGTATTGTACCTCAACTGGTGTCTTACTAAAGGAATTCTTTTTAGCATCTCAGGTGACATCTTTGTCTTCCCCTTCTGAACTCTCAATCAGTTCTCTTGAAGTCTCTCTTTCATGTGGCCTGTGGCACATCACTGCAGTGGACTTACCAGACCATGCTCAACTTTGGTATTCAGGGAAACTGCAACCCAAATGGGCGGTAACTTTTGACAGACTCCCTGCTGTTCTTTAGCCTCTAGTTTCACACAGAGTCTGCAGGAAGCTGCCTCCAGCAGGCTGATCCCTGAGGAGGAGCCGATAACAGAGGGAGAAGCACCTGGTAACAGCGGCACTTCATCCAGGATGAAAACAGGATCTAAAACATAAACAACATCCTCCCAACACAAGCAAGTCCTCAGATCACCCCCAAGTTTATTTGACCTCATTCTCCCAAGAGTCTCATGAGAAAATCTTTATTGAAGCAGGAAGAGGGTCATGATATGAAGCAAAGCTTCAAGATTTCTGGTAGACATCTTTAGAAAGGTTTTTGATTTTTTTGCTGTTACTGATCTTTTATTTTTATAAAAGATCATGAATATGAGCAACCATGCCGTATCCACAATGCTCAACTTGTTTGGAGCTGAATAAAAATGTATATATGTCAGGATTGATACTATTTTAAGGGAAATGGTGTAAAAGAAAACAAAGACAAAAATAAAGGGTTTTGGTGGTCTTAACCTTCCAAAAGCATCTCTTCTGAAGTAGATATGATCTTTATGAAATGCTATATTATCAACCAAACACGATGTTTATTATGCTCACTATTCCTGGCATTGTGCAAGGTATCATTGAGCACACCTGGAAACTTAGGCACAGGGGTTTGGAGTAGCATGCAATGGACTTAGGACTGGAACCCTGGCACTGTGGCTCAGACCTAGCTCACTTCTCTCTTAGCCCATCCATACTCTTCTTCCTTTTTAATAGATACTGTACTATGTCCCCAATCTTCTTTAAAGACCCTACAACTGGTAAGTAAAACCAGCTGTGAACCATATGTTCCTTGTGTTTATTAAAATTATCAAATATCTTTTTAATTGTAGATTCAATATATCAATGAATTTAATGCCATGAGCTATTTTGTTATATTCTGGTGACATTCAGTCAGTGCTACTACATAGTTGTTTGTCAGGTCTATGACATTTTGTGCTATAAATTACCAAGAAAAACAACACCTGTAACTTCAGATCTTTTCTATACTCTCCTTACTTACTGCAAGAGAAGAAACTATGTAGAGGACAAGCCAAGAAGATAAATGTCAAAATTAAATGCAGCTTTTTGCCTCCGTATAAGTGTTATGAATTTGGTAGGAACCAACAAGCTGGCCCTCCATGCCTGTTTTGATTGTTTAAACAGAGCTTGCCTTATAGCTTCAGTAGGATTGCTACTGGTGTTTCTGGGAAGGCATGGTGTCTCAGAGATTAAGGATTTCAGAAATAGACCCATCAATGGCTGCCATCTTGAAAATGCACCTGCTTTCCTGGGCTAATTTGAAAAGTTGCTATTTCAACAAATAGTTTATTTTGCTACAAAGAAACACACACACACACACACACATAAAATAGCTAATGATTTTCCAGCTGGTGGTAGTAAACTCTGTCTTGTCATAGTTATGTTCACATTATTAATTTATTCACTTATATGGCAAATAATTACTGAGTACATATCAGGCATTATTCTAGGGATGAATATACCAGTGAACAAATAAAAAACTTTGTCCTTAAGGATTTTATCCTCTAGAGGGTTATTAAGTGATCCGTATGCTATAAATATTTAAGAAATATACATTTAAAAATGATTTTGCATGATAACAATAAAAATATCAATGTGTGGTTGAATTTTAACAGGCATTATCATGTGACAAGCATTTCACAGATACTAACTCCTTAATACTTGCCAAAAAAATCTTATATAGTTTTTAATGTATAAAAATGGATTTTTTTATGATTTAGCCCAATTCAATTATTATTTTCATAGTGAAAATGAACAAAAAGAGAGAACTGGGCCAGGGATTTAGCTCAGTGTTGCCACTGCCTGCATCTCAAGTGCAAGGTCTGGAGTTCGATCCCCAGTACAAAAAAAAAGAGAGAGAGAAAACTAAAAAATGGACAGATTTTCTTAACCTCACAGAGATAAAAGTTGGTGTTGGGATTAAAATTCAGGGTCATCCGATTCCAAGTCCATGCTCTCACTCACCATGCCATATTAAATTAGAAGGGAAGAACTTAAAATTAAATAAAACTGGATGAATATGAGATTGATTTAAAAGAAAAATGGTGTTATGTGTCATGGCACATGACCATAATACCTGTTTCAAGGTTAAAAAAAGAAAAAAGGAATGGGATGTAGCTAAGTGTGGAGGCCCTGTTTTTCAATTCTCAGTACTGAAGAAAAGAAGAAAATTTGCAGCTGCTAATATACTCACTCTGAATGTTGATAGAAGATGACCTGCTCCCATTGGCTTAATTTTATTTTCATCATCATCTTTATAACAATAGTGTTTAGCTCTTCTAAGGATTGCCAGCTGTCAAGATAAGGTCTAGGGAAGAGTTTCCTTCCATCATTAGCCTGAGTGAATCATTTATCCTTTTCCTTATGACCAGGAATTATTTTAAGTACCGCATTCCAGCAAATGTTGTAGAAATAAACATAGACCATGGATCATATTTTGCACAATTCATTAACTCACCAAGTCTGACCTTCCCCGAGGCACATTAGTAAGTTGAGTTTGCCTACGAAATTTTTCGTGTGACTTTTACATGTAGTCTGACAAATCCTTACAAACAGTTAAAAGAACCTTAGCTGCTGCTGGCAGGAAATCTGAGATTGAATCCAGGACCTCAAGCGGAAACATTAAGTGTATCGTGGGAGAAAAGGAAAGCAAAGTGCTAAAGTTGTCACTCTGAACAGAGGATATTCAAGCATCCTGCAAAAACTTCCTGTTTAGCCAGTAGGTTAGAAAACAAGATGAAAAACACTGAACTTCAATGACTATTGTGTAAATATATTTTTATACTTTCATTATCTCAGGCAGAGCTTACTCACCAGAAATCATAGTTTCTCTAGGTGCAGAGTTAGTAACTGAATCACACCCAGCCTCCCTCTTCTCTCTTTTGGCTGGCATTTCTAATCCTGGTGTCTTTGGTGTCAGGCTGGCCCTAGGTCTGTGCTATACCATAGGCTGGAATACACCCCTCAACCTTGTGCTCTTCCCTCAGCCTACATTAAACGCCTTGTGAATGGAGTCAGAGAATGCATCTTAAATATTTTGGTTTCCACTGTCCTGCCTCCTCCAAGATCAGGGTATGGGAAACTGTGTTCCAGCAAGAACAAAAAACAGAGGCTTAGAAAAAGTTCAGCTGCTATTCATGTTCCTAATGCCCACATACTTACAAATGGTAGAATAATATTAAATGGAAGGAGGACATTTGGAGTTTTAAATTACTCTATTAAACATTTAAGCATTTAAGCTGGGTATAGCGGTGTGCGCCTATGGTCTTGCTCGAGCCCAAGAGTTCAAAATCATCCTGGGCAACATAATGAGAAGCCATCTCAAATGCAAACAAACAAAACAAAACAAAAAATCACCAGAAAACCCAAAAGTGAAAAACAAACAAAAAAGTTTAAGCATTTAAGAAAATTTCAAAATTTCAGATATATGGTCAAGACCTGATGTTTTTAGGTGTTATGTATTATATTTTAATAAGAAATTACTCTGAATAAAGTTTTTCTAAGTTGTTGTAAAAATCCATCATACTATATCGCTTTTTATGAAATAAGGCTTAAATGCTAATCCCTGTTTATTTTAAGTTAGCTTTCCAGATTTCCTTGTGCAGGTATATAGTGGATGTGTTTGGGCTATTTATCCATCTGTGCTCTAAGATACCTTTTATCTTTCCCTTCTTCCCCGCTAACTTCCAAATTGAGATGATCTCATGATCCTACTATTTTTCTTTCTTCCTGAAATTTTCTGATAAAATATATTAGCAGCAAATAGGTATTTAAAGATAAAGAAGTGTTTGCCACATAAATAGGATGAAAAACGTTTAATCAGTGGCTATCTAGCATCTTGTTCACTTTCTGTTCTTTCAGACACCATAGCGTTGAATATAAACCAGCTTTGGAAACAGCACTCTAATGATACCACATTTTAAAGATAAAATTTAGATACTTTCAAAGACTCTGACTCTTTTCTACACTTAGTTTTTTAAAAAAAAAATCTACACAAAATTTTATTGCAATCATACAAGGGTTACATTAGGTCAAGTACAACAAATACTATGATGCAATTTTACATTAAACTACAGTTCTAAGCACAAATTTACGCACTCAGAATACACTAAAAATACCTAAGGAAGCCACACTAGTCTTCCACTGACATCTGCCATATCTGGGTAGAAGACGCTAACTTAACAAGACTTTTGGACACAAAGCCTCAGTATAAAAACTGTCCTTGTATGTAAACGGTTGAGGGGAACCCAGGTCATGGGCTTCCATCTCCGTTAAGTCATCCATTTTGTTGCACATTTTATTTTCAAAGCTTCAAGGGTAGGACACACTGTTAGGTTTAATCTGGACACATCATCTAAATTTCGTTACCTCCAGTGAATTGCAGATGAAAGCTGATTTTGGTGTGGTCCCACATAGCTATTGACTTTTGTTTCTGAGAGAATGGACAGAGTGAGATTGTTTGGACTGTCTTCCACCCTGGAATGCAGACCAGAACAGTGCAGCCCAAAAGCTCAGATGTGAAGGAATGCAGAGCCTGCTTAAGCTTCCATGAGAAAGCCATCGTCCTGGCTCAACTGAAGGCATGAAGGCACAAAGTTCTTCATTACAGTGTCCAAGGTGACACCCGCATCCTGCATCTCATCCCAGTCACTGAATGACGTTGTGTAATACGCAGCTGGCCTCCGAACATCCTTGAACGCAGACGCTTCCTGGAGCGAGGCTGCGCCCATGTTGGCGAAGATCAGCCAGTCACCCAGGTGCAGCTAGGGCAGCAGACGACTCTCCACAACCCGATCCAGCTGTCACAGGACGGACCCCAAAGGCTGCTTGCAAATGGAGGCTCAACTTCCTTGTATTTCTTATGAACCTCTGGAATGGTATTCAAGTCCTCAGACAGTTTACTTGCAAAAGAACCATACACACCATCATTCATACAACACACAAAGGCTGGTTCATCACCGCTCCTGGTTTTTTCTACTCCAGAGGAAAAGTTCTCGTTTTCAACAACTTTGCAATGGTATTAACTGCAAATGTAAATGCAGAAGACACATAGTAGCTAGGTTCTGAAATGATCTTGATGCCAGAGCCTTCAGGGAAGTAGACATCCAACAGAGGGCTGATAACATGATTTGCTTCCTCCAGTTGAAATGCAGTTCCTATGAAGCCCCCGCCAATGCCTAACATGCTCATCCTAAAGCCAGATTCTCCAGCCGTGTCAAACACACACTGAGCATCGGAGAAAGCATGCACATATACTTGAGATTCTTTGCAAGCACTTGAAACATGGAATTTAACCCTGATGATTTGGACCTCAAAATTCCTTAACATATTCCAAGGGATGACTACAGTCCTTCAGTGTGGAGCCCAGCTTTTTGGTACTCTCCTCACCTCCACTACCATCTTCTGTTGCAAGATGTTGTAAGACTTTGGCATTTGGGTGATTACGAGCAGTTTTCTTCAGTTTCATTGTCACATGTCATGTCATGATTTTCACTCCAGTTTTTGCTGCCTACTTTATCTGCACAACTTGCTTGCAAGGACTTATGCAAATAATGTTTTCTGGAAATACACCCAATTCTTGCACTAAAGCCATTTAATTCTTGCTAGAGCTCCTGTCCTCAGAGCTCAGAGCAGCTAGGATATCCAGCACGGCTGGCGTGGGGTTGCACTTCACCATGTAGAACGGCCTGATCTGAGTGGCCACGCTCTGCCACTGGCTGTGCTTCTTCACCATCTTCCCAAGATCCCCCACAAAAAAGCGCTCCTCCCTGTCAGGGTATGTTCGTTAACATAGTCATCAATAACATTTCCAAGGTTTGTTCCTTCATCCAACAGGCCAGCGGAGGAGTTTGGATCCTCAATGAATCCTTTCATCTCAGCCATATTCCACAAAGCCAAAAGTCATAAACCAGGAAAAACAAGGAGTGGGCCACCAGGTCTATGTCTGGGTCCTTAGAATATGCAACAAAATGGACAAGTTAGAAGATGGAACCCCCAGCATCAGCTAGGTTCCTTAGGGGGCTCAGCCTTGAAGCCAAACTGCTCCCTGTGCAGTACTTCTCCTAAGCCTTCTGGGTAGTTGTATACTTGGTCAGAAAGTTTGCCCCTGTCTTCCTCAGCCACAGGAGCTGGCACTGGGTTGACGACCTGTCACTCTTGTGGCCAAGGTGACTCAGTTGTGGCTGACATTTGTTTGGCCACCAGCAGGACCTGTGGGGCTGCCCGGCCTGTCAGGGAAGCCACACCACTGGGTTTCCTCAGAGCCTGGGGACAGCGAGAGGAAGGGGGGGTGATGGGACCTCTGTCCCTCCTGGTGACCCGCACCTCATGGCTCTCCTTGTAGGCTGACTGATGGCTTTACCGCTGTGGACACCAAGCCTGTGGCCAAGACCTGAGGCTGAGAGTGAGTGATGGAGAGTGGATGAGCAGGCCTGGGCCCTGAGGCCAGCTTTGGGACATCAGGGGTGTCACAGGGAGGGACATTGCCATCTGAAACTAAGCCACATCTTCAGGCTGCAGAGAGAAGGAGCCCCCATATAGTTTTTTTTTCTATTTATTTTAGATCTCAAGAATGCTGCAATATTACCAAAATAACAATATCTACCAGGTGTTGAGCTCTTACATATACTCTGAACAGTGTGAAGGACTTGGAATAATAATATTGCATTGCCAAGTTTAATGTCAGCTATATGTGGCAGGATAGTTCATGACCCAGTCATTAATTTTGATGACTTCATCATAGTGACCTCCTCTGTACCACTTTCAATGCATATATCTTAGGCTTTTGTGGCCTTTAATTATGATGTGCCAATTTGACCTGAGTAAGAGCTACCTAACAGATTAATAAGTAATAAATCTGGTTATATCTGTGGGAGATTGACATATAGGCCAGCAAACTGAGGGGAGAAGACCCAGCCCTGGTGTGGGTGGCAGTAACCAATAGCTTTCTACCCTAGTTGGAATAAAAATGGAAAGAGGGAAATGATCTTCTCTGGAGAACTCTAGGCTTTGCCATTGCTCTTGGTCCTCAGTTTCTTTAGCCTTCCACTGACTCCACAGGGAGCTTCCAGGCCTTTGGCTTTATCCTGGTGTACTCATGTATTGGCATCCTTGATCTCTCTTGTTCTGCCACTTCTGTCTTCTTCGGCTGAGCATCTATTGGCTCTCCAGCATGCAGATGGTCATTGTGGAGTCTTCCACCTCTGATCCTGTGAGCTTAACTAATATATCCTCTTGCATAATTATACATATATTTTCTATTGACTTTGTTTCTCTAGAGAACTCTAATTAATACAACTCTGTTGTGATTCTGTGAGTTTAGGTTTCTCCAATTTAAAAGCCTAGAGTTCCCTCTCTTTGACTCTAATCATTTATCTTCCGGCTGACTTCTACAGGAGCTCTTACTGATACAGCAAAGTGCTACAGTTCAGCATTACACCCAAGTGTATACAGCTCTGTGTTAGAGCCAAGTGTTATCATCAAGTGTTACGGCTATCTGAAGGTCTCTGGTGGCAAAGGAGTCGAATGGCACTCGGAGAGATGGGGGGATTCTTTATTATGCTGGTGGACTCAGAGGAGTTTGTACTCTGAAGTCTGAGCCCCAAATAGCAAAGCAAGCGGCCTTATATAGAGATCTATCGGATAGGGGAGTGGGCCCACCTACCAGGCAAGCATGCTTATTGAAGTGGATGGGCAGATTTAACAGAACATTCTTGAAACCTTAGGCACAAACATCATGCCACACAAATAAGAACATTGTGTAGTACAAACAGTTACATTGCTTGAACAGAACATCCTATGGCAAAACACCAATGGGGCAGGGCTTGGCAACAGACAAAGGCCTGCCCTATTGTGCATTATTTTTTATCATTACTATACCTGTTCTTTGGTCTTATTGTGACCTCTGGTCCTTTGAACATCTCTAGCTTCTCTTTCTCAGCTCTCTCTTGTCTTTATTTCCTTTTCTACCTCTTTTAGATTCTACATTTCTTTCTTTATTCACTTCTATTGCAAATAATCTAGATACCTTTGCTTTGGTTGTCATTGTATTATTGCTTGACCTCATATCCACAGGACTGAGTTATTAACACAGTTATTGTTAGCTTGTACAAAGATCCGCCTTTCTTTAGTATTATTTATATTATTTACGTATTTTCTCCACCTTCATCCATCTCTTATCATCTGACTCTTCTTGGCATAGACACTTGCGCAATTATATTAGGGAAAATCCTCCTAATCCTACTTTCAGAGGGTAGATAGGTAGAGATTTTGTTCAACTTCGATGTGCCTCAAGTTTCCTCATCTAAAAATTTGAGATAGCAATTTTGATGGCTAATCTCGATTGCTAGCTTGATTAAATTGAGTGACACCTAGGAGATTATTAAAGCTCCCTTCAGGGTGTGTCTGGAGGGCATTTCTAGAGACAGTGGGCCTGAGCAAATTGTTAGGGAGAGACCTGCCTTGAATGTGGGAGACACTATCCAGTAGAGTGATGACCTGGATGGAACAAAAGCAAAAGGATATTATTCAAAATAAACCATAAATTAACATCTCATGCTTAAAGTCATTGTGGATCTTGCCTCTATAAATTAATTCTCTGTGTTAATGATCTTTTACAAAATATACCTAGACATTCTTGTTGACTATACTATAAGTCTGAAAATGTTTATTGAAAGAAACATTGCCCGAACCCCGCTGGAACCGGTCCTGCGGATGCCAGCAACCTGGGCCCTGCAGGACCACTCCGCCTGGCATCTGAGTCTGCACACCAGCAGTGCCAGGGGAAACATAAAGGCCATGGTTATGAGCCCCAGAAGATAGAGCAGGAGTGAACAACAGAGAGGGTCTCTCTGACGCTCCTCAATGAAAACTGAAGCCCACTGGGAAAGAGAAGAAAAGCTCTTCAGTAAAAGCACACTGGACCATTGTGGTTGGTAAGTTGGTGGGATCAGCACCTCCCATAGAAACCCGGACCACCTTAGAGGGGAGGACAGCTGGAACCTGCAGCAGAACCTTGCAGAGTTTAATCCTGCAGGAGGTCAGGGACCTCAGCTTGGACCTTGCAGCCAGAAATCAGCCTGAATCTCAGTAGAGTACAGCTGGCTTGCTGAGACTAAAAGACTTAGACCCACACATTGCTGCCCACATTGCCCACCAGAACAGCAGAGACATCCTGAGGGAGACCTTTTTTTGTTTGTTTGTATTGTTTTATATATATTCTTTTCTTTTCTTTTCTTTTTCTCTCTATCTCTTCTGGCTCTATATTTCTCTCCCTCTTTGTTCCTGTTCCTGTTCCATTCTGAAGTTTTTCTCTCTCTCTGTCCTCTCAGCTGTCACTTTTATAGGAAGGTGAATACAATTTCTAGCTTCCCTATTGTTGTCAGTTTGTTCTGTACTTGTCTCTGTTCTTTCGCTCTGTCTTTTCCTCCTGTCTTCAACAGATCCCCACAATTTGCATGATCTTCCCATGTCCTCTAGCCTCACCTCTAACCTTTCCTCCTCCCTTGATCTCTCTACCCCTCCCTCCCCAACCCCTGTTAAACCCTTATCCTGAAAGGTAAATTTGCCATATTGAAGGGTTTATTAACTACCAACATATTTTGGGCTGGACCTAAATTTTGATCTAGCTCATGCAGGTTAAAGGTGACAGACTAACTGCTACCACAAATTGTCATTTTCTAAGCTGTGTTTGATGCTGATAGTGTCAATTGGGCTAAGGTGTCATGACTGATCTAATCAGTTGTCCTCCCCGGTATACTGAAAATGAGATGGCCTAAGAGTCATTAGAGACTCAAAGCCTAAAAAATTCAGCTATGCCTAGAAGATATCTTTGAGAAGCAATCACTCCATAGGGGCTCTAAACACCAGTAATAAAGATACTCAAAATAAGAAATATTGGAGTATCAGCCCAGGAATTAAAGCAAAACCCAGCACCAACAACAGAATTAAGAATGAGAAGACACCTTGGCAGGACACAAACTCAGACTTCCAGCCCAACAAAGGCAGATTCTAGGGGAAATGATGTGGAAAAATATGACAATCAACCACCTGGACACCCTGAACTGATAGCACAGGAAGTAACAAAACAGATGAATGAGGCCCTAGAAAAATTCAAAACAGAAATAATTTCCCAGATAACTACAGAGATGGTGAGCAGAGTGAAAGACACGATTAGAGGCCATAGAACAGAAACAGATTTAAAAAATAATAGATGAGCTCAGAACCATGCTGGAAGCCATAAATGTCCAGCATAATAAAAAAATGGAAACCATGATCGCCCAACATAAGAAAGAAATGGAATCCATGAAGCAGATTCAAACAGATATCCAGGAGATTAAAAACTCCACTGAAAGTATCCACAGCAGATTAAGAGAATGTGAAGATAAAATGTCAGATATAGAAGACAGGATTGTGATTAATGACCATGAAAACGGAGATTTCTTCAAAATAGTAAGGGACCATGAGAAATCAATCCAGCAGCTGCTAGATGGTGCAAAGAATAACATAAGACTGATAGAAGTCAGAAAAAGCAGGAGAAAGTACAAATGGCATAAAAAAAACTTTTCACAGAAGTAAGAGCAGAAAACTTCCCAGGCAGAGATACAGAATTTGACATACAGATAAGTGAGGCATATTGAACTCCAGCTAGCCACGATAAAAAAAAAGCTACATCTAGACATATAATAGTCAAGATTCCAGAAATGCAACAGAAGAACAAAATCCTACAAGCAGTTAGAGAAAAGAAACAAATCACCTACAAAGGAAAGCCCATCAGAATCACAGCAGACTTCTCAACACACTCAAGGAGAGCCTGGAGTGAAGTATTTAAGGCCCTAAAGGAAAAACACTTCCAACCTAGACTATTGTATCCTGCAAAATTATCTTTCAAAATCGATGGGGAAATTAGATACTTCCACGACAAAGAACACCTGAGAAATTTCATGAACACTAAACCAGCACTCCAAACAATTCTAAACAATATCCTAGAAAAAGACAATGAAGGTCACAACTTCATGAGGCCCAACAGCGCAAAGCCAACAGGCAAGGTAAGAAACTAAAGGGAAAGGGGGGAAAATAAAAAATAAAAGGGCCAACGACAGTAAAACATCATGACAAGGATGAGTCAATATGTATCAGTTAAAACCATCAATGTTAATGGTCTCAATTCACAAATCAAAAGAAATAGACTGGCAGAATGGATTAAGAATCAAAATCCAATAATATGCGGTATACAAGAAACACACCTAATTCAAAAAGACATTCATAGACTGAAAGTAAAAGGATGGAAAACAGTTCTCCATGTAACAGGAACCTGGAAATAAGCAGGGGAAGCAATCTTATTTGCAGACAAAATAGATTTCAACCCAAAACTAATTAAGAGAGACAAAGATGGTCACTACATACTTGTGAAGAGAACAATCCAAGAGGAAGAGATGACAATCATAAATATATATGCACCAAATACAAATGCCCCCAGCTAAACAAAACAAATATTAATGGACATGAATAATCAAATAAGCACTAATACAACTGCAGTGGGGGACCTCAATACCTCACTATCACAAATAGACAGATCATCTAGACAAAAAGTCAACGATGATATTGGAGAGCTGAACCAAACTTTTGAACAAATGGACCTAATAGATGTCTACAGAGTGTTCTACCCCACAAAATCAGAATACACATTCTTTTCCTCTGCACACGGGTCATTCTCCTAAGTAGACCACATGCTAGCTCATAGGACATGTCTAAGTAAATGTAAAGGAATTGAAATTACCCCCTGTATATTATCAGACCATAGTGCAAAACAATTGGAGATCAATGACATTAGAAACAGCAAAATTCCCACAAACACATGGAAATTGAATAACACCCTCCTGAACAACCAATGGGTCACAGAGGAAATTAAAGAAGAAATTAGACAGTTTCTACAAGTAAATGATAATGCCAGTAAAACATACAGGAATCTATGGGACACAGTGAAAGCAGTTCTATGAGGGAAATTCATAGGGGTGAATGCCCATATTAGGAAAACAGAGAGCTCAAATAAACAAAATAATGCTGAACCTCAAGCTCCTAGAAAAAGAAGAGCATGACAAACCCAAAGCTCATATAAGAGAGGAAATTATAAAGATCAGGGCAGAAATCAATGCAATGGAGACTAAGAGAACAACACAAAAAAAATCAATGAATCCAAGAGTTGGTTTTTTTAAAGAATAAATAAAATCTAGAAACCCCTAGCTAACCTTATCAAAAAAAGGAAAGAAAAATCTCAAATCCATGCAACTAAGAATGAAAAAGGTGAAGTCACAACAGATCCAGCAGAAATCCAGAGGCATCAATACCTACTTTGAAGACCTGGGCTCTAGTAAAATGGAAAACACAAAAGAAATGGACAGATTCCTAGATACATACAAATTGCCAAACGTAAATGAAGAAGATATAAAAATTCTAAAAACTCCAAATACAATCAGTGAAATTGAAAACATAATTAAAAATTTACCAACAAAGAAAAGCCCAGGCCCTTATAGCTTCACTGCTAAATTCTGCAAGACATTTAGAGAAAAACTATCACCATTACTCTTTAAACTCTTCAATGAAATTGAAAGGAAAGCAATACTTCCAAATTTGTTCCTGGAAGCAAGTGTTACTTTGATTCCAAAACCAGGGAAAGACCCAACCAAAAAAGAGAACAACAGGCCAATCTCCCTAATGAACATAGATGCAAAAATCCTCAACAAGATACTGGCAAACAAAATACAGAGGGTCATCAAGAAGATCATACACCCTGACCAAGTCAGATTTATCCCAGGGATGCAAGGATGGTTCAACATCAGTAAATCAATAAATGTAATACACTGTATTAACAGAGGCAAGGACAAAAACCATATGATCATGTCAATAGATGCAGAAAAAGCTTTTGACAAAATCCAACACCCATTCATGATAAAAACCCTACCGAAAATTAGAATAGAAGTCTTTGTTTTTTCTTCTTAAATTCTTTTATTGGTACATTTTAGGGATACAACACAATTACATTTCTCATTGGGAACTTGTATCTTTACATGATACATCTTGATACTTATTTTTTTCCCCATTCCTAGCCCTCCCTTCACCCCCTCCACCCTTTCTATTTACAAAGACTTTATTTCCATTTTTTCCATTTCTCATCATTTTTCCTTTCCCTTCTTTCCTTTCCCTTGCCCCAACCACTACCCCTACCCCTTTGGACATTTTCTTCCTATTTTGCATCATCAATTATTCATTCTAATCATTGGTACATTTTAGGTATACAATATAATGATATTCATCATTGGAAATTTTCACCTTTACATAGTCTCTCTTGGTTCTTATTTTTCACCCTTGCCCAGCCCTCCCTTCAACCCCTCCATTCCTCCCTATTTACAAAGATTTTCTTCCTATTTTTCCATTTTCTCATATTAATTAAATTCCCTTCTATTCTTTCCCCTACCCCCCCTTCCTTCCCCTGTGCCCCTTTTCTTCCTATTTCACGTTACCTATTATACATTTTAGTCCTTATTTACACTTTCAGTTTCTCACACCAGAGAAACTATTTGGTATTTATACATGTGTGTCCTATTTATTTCACTTAAGAGTATTGCCTCGATGTGCATCCACTTAGCTATAAATGTCTCTAATTTCTCATTTTTTATGGCTGAGTAGTACTCCATTTTATAAAAAAAACACATTTTCTTTATCCAGTCTCCAGTTGATGGGCATTTGGGCTGTTTCCAGGTTTTAGCTATCACAAACTGTGCTGCTATGAATGTGGGTGCATACATATCACTGTGGTATGATTCTTTTAATTCTTTGGGGAAGATCCCTAGTAGTGGAATAGCGGGATCAAATAGGACTTCCAGTCCTAGTTCTTTGAGGTATCTCCATACTGGTTTCCACAGTGGTTGCACCAGTCTACACTCCCACCAGCAGTGGAGCAGGGTTCCTCTTTCCCCATGCCCAGCCAGCATTTGTTATTGGTTGATTTCATGATAGCAGCCATTCTTTCTGGAGTGAGGTGGAATCTCAGTGTTGTTTTCATTTGCATCTCTCAAATGACCAGTGATACTGAACATTTTTTCATGTATTTATTTGCTATTTCTACTTCCTTGTCTGAGAAATAGTTGTTCATTTCAGATGCCCATTTTTGGATTGGGTCTTTAAATTTGGGAGATCTGATTTTTTAAAGTTCTTTATAGATTCGAGATAGTAGACCTTTGTCTGAGGAAAAGCAGGTGAAGACTTTTTCCCACATTGTGGGTGTCTCTTCACACTGCTGGTGGTTTCTCTTGCTGTTCAGAAGGTTTTTAGTAACAAGAGATCCCACTTGTTGATTGTTTGTGCTAGTTCATGGGCAACTGAGGTTTTGTTCATAAAATCTTTTCCTACATCGATGTCTTCAAGAGTTCTACTTAAACTCTGTTCCAACTGGTTCAGCATTTCTATTTTAATATTTAGATCTTTAATCCATTTTGACTTTAGTTTAGTGTATGGTGAGAGATATAGGTCTAGTTTTAATCTTTGGCAAGTTGAAGCCCAATTTTTCCAGCACCATTTATTAAAGAGGTTATCTTTCCTCCAGTGAGGGTGTTTGGCTCCGTTATAGAAGATAAGGTGGCTGAGTGTGTCTGGTGTTGTTTCTGCATCTTCTAATCTGTTCCACTGGTCCTCAAGTCTGTTTCTTTGCCAGTACCATGCTGTTTTCATCACAATAGCTTTGTAGCATAGTTGCAAGTTGGGGATTGTGATACCCCCTGCCATGTCTCTGTTACCTAGAATTGCTTTTGCTATTCTGGGTCTCTTCTTGTTCTAAATGAATTTTTGGATTGTTTTCTCAAGGTCTATGAAGTATGCTGCTGGGATCTCCATTGGAATTGCATTAAATCTATATAGCAGTTTTGGAAGTATAGCCATTTTCACTATATTAATCCTTCCTACCCAGGAGCAGGGGATGTCTGTCCATTTTCTGATATCATCTTCAATCTCTCTTTTCATAGTGCCATAGTTTTCAGAGAAGAGGTCTTTGATTTCTTTCATTAGGTTGATTCCTACGTATTTCAGTTTTTTGGATGCTATTGTGAAAGGAATTATTTGCCCTATTTCTCTCTCAGTGAGTCTGTCATTGGTGTAGAGGAAAGCTATTGATTTTTGTGTGTTGACCTTGTAACCAGCTACTTGACTGAATTTGGTTATGAAGTCTAGAAGACTTTTGGTGGAGTTCTTGGGGTCTTCTCTATAGAGTATCATGTCATCTGCAAATAATGACAATTTGACTTCTTCATTTCCTATCTTTATTCCTTTTATTTCTTTCTCTTGTCTAGTTGCTGTGGCTAATGTTTCCAAAACTATATTGAACAAGAGTGGTGATAGTGGACATCCTTGTCTTGTTCCTGATTTTAGTGTGAAGGATTTCAGTTTTTGACCATTTAGTATGATATTGGCTGTTGGTTTTTCATAGAAGGCTTTTATCAGTTTGAGGTAGAGACCATCTATTCCAATTTTTTGTAGGGTTTTTATCATAAATGCATGTTGGATTTTGTCAAATGCTTTTTCTGTGTCTATGGAGATAATCATATGTTTTTTGTCCTTGGCTCTATTGATATAGTGTATTACATTGATTGATTTGCATATGTTGAACCATCCCTGCATCCCTGGAATGAATCCCACTTGATCAGGGTGTATGATCTTCTTGATGATCTGCATTCTATTTGCAAGTATCTTCTTAAGGATTTTTGCATCTATGTTCATTAGTGAGATTGGTCTGTAGTTCTCCTTTTCGGTTGGGCCTTTCTCTGCTTTGGGGATCAAGGTGATGCTTGCTTCCAGGAATGAATTCAGGAGTATTGCTTCCCTTTCAATTTCACTGAAGAGTTTAAACATTAGTGGCAGTAGTTCCTCTCTAAATGTCTTGTAGAATTCAGCAGTGAAGCCATCAGGGCCCAGGCTTTTCTTAGTTGTTAAGTTCTTAATTACATTTTCAATTTCATTGGTAGATATTCGGTTGTTTAGAATTTTTAAGTCTTCTTCATTCAACTTTGGTAATTCATATGTATCTAGGAATCTGTCCATTTCTTCTGTGTTTTCCATCTTATTGGCGTATAGGTTCTGGAAGTAGGTATTGATCCTCTGGATTTCTGCTGGGTCTGTTGTACTTTCACCCTTTTCATTCCTAATTGCATGGATTTGGGCCTTTTCTTTCCTTTTTCTGATGAAGTTGGCTAAGGGTTTGTCAATTTTGTTTATTCTTTTGAAGAACCAACTCTTGGCTTCATTGATATTTTGTATCACTTTCTTAGTCTCCATTGCATTGATTTCTCCTCTGATCTTTATAATTTCCTCCCTTGTATGAGCTTTGGGGCTGTCCTGCTCTTTTTTTTCTAGAAGCTTCAGGTTCAGCATCAGGTAGTTTAATTGGGCAGGTTCTGTTTTCCTAATATGTGTATTCACTGCTATGAATTTCCCTCATAAGACTGCTTTCACTGCATCCCATAGATTTTGATATGTTGTATTGTCATTATCATTTAATTGAAGAAACTGTCTGATTTCTTCTTTAATTTCCTCTATGACCCATTGGTTATTCAGAAGTGTGTTGTTCAATTTTTACGTGCTATGAAATTTTTCCAGTTTCTTTTACTATGGATCTCCAATTTCATCGCACTATGGTCTGATAATATATAGGGGATAACTTCAAGTCATTTGCACTTACTTAAACATGTTCTATGTGTGAGTATGTGGTCTATTTTGGAGAATGAACCATGTGCAGCTGAGAAGAATGTGTATTCTGATTTTGTGGAGTGGAAGACTCTGTAAACATCTGTTAAGTTCATTTGTTCAAGAGTTCGACTGAGTTCTAGTATTTCATTGCTTGTTTTTTGTCTAGTTGATCTATCTATTTGTGACAGTGGGGTGTTGAGGTCCCCCACTACAATTGTATTAGTGCATATATGACTTGTCATGTCTATTAGTATTTGTTTTATATAGTTGAACACACTAGTGTTTGGTGCATAGATATTTATGATTGTCATCTCTTCCTCTTGGATTGTTCCCTTTACAAGGATGTAGTGTCCATCTTTGTCTCTCTTAATCAGTGTTGGTTTGAAATCTACTTGATCTGCAAAGAGGATAGCTACTCCTGCTTTATTTTGGGTTCCTGTTGCATGGAGTATTGTTTTCCACCCTTTAACTTTCAGTCTATGAGTTTCATTTTGAATTAAGTGTATTTCTGGTATTCAGTACATTGTTGGTTTTTGTTTCTTGACCCATTCTGCCAGTCTATTACTTTTGATTGGTGAATTGAGACCATTAACATTGATGGTTATAACTGAAAGTTATATTAACTTGTATTAACTTGTATTAACTTGTATTAACAAGTATTAACTTGTCATTGCCATGACTTTTTCTTTTTGTTGGGTTCTCCCCCTTTACTTTTAATTTCTTGTTGTGCCAGATGGGTTCATTTTGCTTTGCTTCCTGGGGTTGTGATCCTCAGTGTCTGTTCCTAGGATATTGTGTAAAATTCTTTGGAGTGCTGGTTTGGTATTCATGAGGTTCCTCAGGTGCTCTTTGTCATGAAAGTATCTTATTTCTCCATCAATTTTGAAAGATAGTTTTGCAGGGTACATCAATCTGGGTTGGAGGCTGTTTTCTTTTAGGGCTTGGAATATGCCACTGCAAGCTCTTCTTGCCTTGATGGTTTGTGTTGAGAAGTCTGCTGTGATTCTGATGGGCTTTCCTTTGTATGTGGTTTGTTTCTTTTTTTTTCTTTTTTGGTACTGGGGATTGAACTTGGGACCTTGCATTGCAAGGAAGGTGCTGGAACCACTGAGCTAAATCTCTGGCCCTGTGATTTGTTTCTTTTCTTTAGGGTTAGGGTTTGATCTTATCTTATTAAAAAGCTTCTGCATTGCAAGAGAAACCACCAACAGAGATAAGAGACAACCTACAGTGTGGGAAAAAATTGTTAGCATCTGTACCTCAGACAAAGGACTACTATCTAGAACACATAAAGAACTTTAAAAAGTCAGAACCTCCAAATATAAAGACCCAATTCAAAAATAGGAATCTGAAATGAACAGACATTTCTCAGACAAAGAAGTAAAAGCAGCAAATAAACATAAGAAAAAATGTTCAACATCACTGATCATTTGAGAGATGCAGATGAAAACAGCACTGAGATTCCACCTCATCCCAGAAAGAATGGCTGCTATCAAGATATCAACCAATAACAAATGCTGGTGGGGTTGTGGGGAGAAAGGAACCCTTCTCCATTGTTGGTGGGAGTGCAGACTGGTGCAACCACTGTGGAAATCAGTATGGAGATACCTCAAAGAACTGGGATTAGAGGTCCCATTTGACCCACCTATTCCCATGCTAGGTATCTTCCTCAAAGAATTAAAAGAATCATACCATGGAGATATATGTGCACTCATGTTCATAGCGGCACAGTTTGTAATAGCTAAAGCTTGGAAACAGTCCAAATGCCCATCAACTGGAGACTGGGTAAAGAAGATGTGGTTTTTTATAAAATGGAGTACTACTCAGCCATAAAAAATGAGAAACTAGAGACATTTATAGTTAAAAGGATGCACATTAATTGTGTCTCTCACAAAAGAATTGTCTGTTGCATGCGATGCTGTTTGGTAGCATTTTACACACACTAAAACTTCTTTCAGAGTAAGAGTTGATCCTGTCAAACTCTGCTGCTGCTGTACCAACTAATTTTATGTAATATGTACCTTTTGTTATTTCACTAATGTTCATAGCCTCTTCCCCAGGAGATACTTCCATCTTAGAAAACCACTCTGTTAATCCACCCCTGATTAGCGGTTCTTCATTCATTAAAGTTTTATCCGGGGATTGCAACAATTCAGTCACATGCTAAGCTCTACTTCTAATTCTAGTTCTCTCAGTGTTTCCACTGCATTTCTGTTACTTCCATTGAAATCCTGAACATCTCAAAGCCATCCATGAGGATTGGAATCAACTTCTTCCAAACTCCTCTGTTAATGTTGATACTTTGATTCTCCTCCCAAGAATAAAAAATGTTGTTCATGTAATCCAGAAAAGTGAATTCTTTCCAGAAGATTTTCAGTTTACTTTTCCCAGATCTAGCAGAGCAATCACTAGGTCAGCTATAGCCTTACAAAATAGACTTTTCAAAATATCAAGACTTGAAAATTACGGGCTGCCCTGAATGGATATGGTGTTAGCAGCATAAAAAACGTTAATCTCTTTGCATATCTCCATGGGAGCTCTTGGGTGAACAGGTGCATTATCACTGAGCAATAATATTTTGGAAAGAATCTTTTATTTCTGTGCTGTCTCTACAGTGGGCTTAAAATATCCAGTAAACCATGTTGTAAACAGATGTGTTGTCATCCAAGCTTTGCCGGTCCATTTACAGAGCACAGACAGAGTAGATTTAGTATAATTCTTAGAAATCCTAAAATTTTGAAATGACAAATTCACGTGGACTTCCACTTACAGTCACCAGTTGCAGTAATTCCTAACATGAGAGTCAGCCTATCCTTTGAAGCTGTGAAGGTGGGGACTGACTTTTCCTCTGCAGCTAAGGAAGCCCGAGATGAGATCTTCTCCCCATATGCAACTGTCTCATCTACACTGAAGGTTTGTTGCTTACTGTAGCTGTGTTCATCAGTTAGCTTAGCTAGATATGGACAACTGGCTGCATCCTCTGCACCAGCACTTGCGGCCTTACTTTGCACGTTTTTGCTGTTTGTATGGCTTCTTTTCTTAGTCTACATGAAATAACTTCAGACTTTCCTTCTGCAGGTTCTTCCTCCTTTCAGACCCCAGAGAACTGCAGAGAGTTTGGGCCTCATTCTGAATTAATGTGTGTTTTAAGAAAATGCTGTAACTTACTTGATCTCCTATCCAGACCACTAAAAATTTATCCTATTAGCAATAATATGTATGTATACACAGGAGTAGCACTTTTAATTTTCCTCAATAACTTTTACTTTGCATTTACAAATTGGCTGTTTAGCACAGGAAGCCTAGGTTTTTAGCTTGCCTGGATTTTTGTTTTTTGGTACTAGGAATCTCAACTTGGGACGTTTCGCTTGCTGCGAGGCAGGCAGCAGCACCACAGAGCCAAATCCCCAGCCCTTGCCTGGACTTTTGACATGTCCATGTCACCAAGCTTAATAATCTTGAAATTTTGATTTAAAGTGTGAGATACACGATTCATCCTTTCATTTTAATACTTAGAGGCCATTGTAGAGTTAATAATGAGCCTGTTTTCAGTTTTATTATGTCTCAGGGAGTAAGAAGCCTTCAGGAGAGGGAGGAAAGCAGAACAGTGGAGGAGTCGGATCACACACATTTATGGATTAAATTCGATGTTCTACATGAATACAGCTGTGGTGCCCTTAAACATTAAAATAAAATAATCAAAGCTCACTGATCACAGATCACCATATATGTTGTGGTGAAATATACATATATAATTTCATATATATGTGTGTGTGTGTGTGTGAAAAAGTTCAAAATACTGCAAGTATTGACACAATGTGACCAGAGACATAAAGTGAACATGTGCTATTGGAAAATATTGTCAATAGACTTGCTCAACACGTGGTTGTCACAAACCTTCAATTCATAAAAAACACAGTATTTGTGAAATACAGAGAAAGGAGGGGTGTCCTGACTTCCAAAACAAAAGAAGAGCAAGTCTAAGTAGCCTATTTGCCTGCTGCCTTTGTGTTAATTTTATTTATATATTCCAAATATCCACTGACCCTAAAGTATATCTAATCATGTTCCCGAACAGTTATTCCCAACACAAAAAAAATGTGCCTGGTCCCTGATTCTGTGTCCCTCTGCTTCTCATATAATAAGTTATCATGGAGATGGAAGAGTATGAGGCTTTGGATGAAATCTTTATTATCTTAGAAGATGGTGAGAATCATAAGCCTTATTCAAAGTTGACATCAGAAAAAATAAGTTCATGTTGACATAGAGCCCATTACCAATGCCTTTTTTCCTGGATATTGTTACTGTTTTTGTGGTTAGTTATAAATTGTTCACTGAATCTAAGTGTATGAACAAGAAGACTTTCTGTAGCCTTTTAAATTCTGTGACTGTATCTGCAAGTTAAACTGACGAAAGAAAAATAGAAGAAAACCATATAAGCTTTATTTGACACTAATATTTTTAAATTCACAGGAGCTTCACAGAAAAGAGTTGTAAAACCTCAAATATTTATATTTTTGTTAAAAATTACATATTGGTGTCATAAAATACAATTTGGTTAGGTTATGAATTTATTTTAATAGTTTTATTAAAGTAAAAAATGAGTACACACAAAAAAACTCAAACAAGTTTATAGACATGAGAGTTTATGTGCCATTTTAACAAAGGCCTATCAATTGTGGAGAAGTGACTAAATAAAAGGGAATGTGGGCTTCTAGGGTGGTAGATTGTGGCAAGGTAAATACATGGGGAAAACTCGTAGTAAATAAGGTTGTACATAGTAGTCTTCCTCTATCTGTAGGAAACACATTCCAGTACCTCTGGTGAATACCTGGAACCAGGAATAGTACTTAATGCTGAATATATTATGCTTTTTCCCTACACACACATACCTATGCAAACAGTGTGACAATTCACCTGATAACTGAGATGGTTCCTAAGTGACTAATGAGCAGGTAGTCTACACAGTGTAGATTTGCTGAACAAAGGATGATTCATATCCCAGGCTGGACAGAACAGGATGGCATGTGATTTCATACTGCTACTCAGAAGGGTGCAAAAGCTAAAACTTATAAATTCTTTATTTCTGGAATTTCCCATTTAATATTTTGGATCATGGTTGACTACCAGTAACCAAAACTGCAGAAAGCAAAACCGTGGATAAGAGGGGGCCTACTAGGCAAATTTATCTTAATTTTGTCTCCATCTCTGGGGACCACGGTTATTTTTGTGAGTGTGCGTTTGAGAGAACACTCTTACAAAGAGGGGTTTATGCCCTGCATTTAGGCAGAGGGGACAGGCTAGAAAACTTTTTTGTGTCTGCTTTTTCTCAGTTGCTTCCTGCTCGAAATAATCCATGGCATATTGGCATAGGATTGACATATCATGAGGTGCCATATTCTGATACTCTTCCTTGGGAAGCAGTTCTTGGGTCAGAATTTAGCAAATATGGTCTTAGAAATTTTCTCTAATTCAGAACATAGTAGCTAAAATTAATAAGCTAGGTCTCTGTACATATTATCTGTTTAGTATGCAAAGATTTAGCAAATAAAAGACAGGCAGGCAATGCATTGAGAAAACATGGCAATCCTACCTAAAGTTCCAGAGATGTAGAGAACATATCTCTCCCCTGACACCCATTCACAGCAGTCCATATTACTGCATTTGCAGATTTTTGTTCTACTCAGTACCCTTTGAAAGCAACCAGTTCTGGAAGCGAGTAAGAAATTTTATTCAATGGCCAATGAATGGAGAAGGGGGGACTCACACTCCAGAAGCACCTTCACCCCAAACAGCTCTGGGGTCTGGGATTTTAATAGGATGGGTGTGAGTAGGTGTGGTGTGTGTGCTGTTACCAGAGCTTTTCAAGGGAAGCGATTACCAGGGATCAGGATGTCACTTCTTTTCCAATTTGAGCGTGGTCAGATCTGTCATGGCACCAGTGGGTGGTTTATTATTATTATTATTATTATTAGTATTAGTATTATTATTATTAGTAGTAGTATGAGATTTTAATGAGCCCAAGATTATCTAGAGTGTCATTAGGACATCCCTACCAGACTGAAGTGGTCTATAGACTCCCGTTGGCAGTTAGGAATATGTGATAACTGGATGGTCTGCAGCTGGGAAGGAGCATGTGGTTTTCAGCATCTAGTCTTTCATTTTTGCAAGCAAGCAGCAGAGCTGACAAGACAGCAGGCTATCAGTAATTTTGGGCCTGTCGGGACTCTCATTTCAATATCTAGCATTTAAAATTTTGAGACTGACAAACAGCGCAGACTTTCCGTGTGGAAAAGTGTTGAGGAAATGTAGACGCTAGGTGGCGCTGGCTGCCACAGGCTGCCCAAGATACACCTATATACGTCAGAACATGCTCTGTGTTTAAAGGACGCAGAGTGTGAAATCTTTCTAAGGGGCTTGGTAATACATACAGGTAGGCTAATTTGAAAGAAAAGGAAAATACAGAAATTCCAAGGTATTGCCCTTATCCTGTCTGACATCACCCTTTCCCTCTGACTTAAAAGTGAAAACCTATTATAAAGCACAATTTGTATTTATCTATTCGAAGTAATCTCCTCTTGGTTCTGTGCTTTTCTAATATTCTGTTTGGTCTTTTTGGTTTTTCAATCACCACTGACTTGGAATTTCACAGGAAAACCAGAAGTTCAAAAATAGCAATCGGAAGAGACCTTGGTTTCAGTCCCTTTTCCATTAATGCCTATTTTCCATCAACCACATAACCTGTGCATTTGGAATATTTTCTCAGTTGCACTGGCTTTCATAAACTGCAGTGCCTGTCAGGAAATAAAACTGCTTTAGTGGAAAGACTAAAATTATAGCTTAGAAAATATGAATGTGAAACCAGTCTTCAATGCCCTATAGCATAGGAGAGAATAACGCTATGTTGATGAGGCAAATTTAATAGAAATAGGACATTTAAGAATTTCTAGTCACATCTCCTATTCCAGTGATCATCTACGGAGTCATAGCTTTGGCACAAAAGATTCTAATCATACAAGTAGTTGACCACACTTAAGTCAGGATATTATAGCCTCATAAAAAGTCCTCTTTTGCAAATATTTATGGGGAGTGTTTAATAGATAGAAATATTAAATTGAATTTATATATACATTTACTGAAAATAATACAATCACATTAAAATAAAAAAAGTCATCTAGTGATGATTTCCAACTCCCCTGAAAGTTATGGAGCATAGTGTGCTTATGTCTGTAATCCTGAGTGGTTTATTGCATAGGAAAAAAACATAGCATGCCACTGATATATTTTTTGAGACATATTGGCTGATAAAATGTTGATCCTAATTAATTCCCATGCAGAAACAGAATTTCAGGCTGGCAGATGGATTATATATTTTTTTCCCATTCATCTTAGAACTGCTGGAGCCTTCATTCTAGTGTTGACTGGCGCCAATAATAATTCTTCTGCTCCATGTCTCCACTTTCCCTCTTCCCCACCAGTAAAGGAGCCTATTGGGAAGAATTTCTTTAACCTTAAAAGAGGTACCATTCCATTACTCCTCTTTTGTCATTTCTGTCCCCCACCCAACCTATGTAAAAAAATCGTAGACTCTCGTTCCAACTTGGTATCATATTGTGATGGAAAACTTCATGGAAGAAGCCATAACGTTAGGCATTCCAATTTTACTTCTTTCATAGGAATGGGATTCAGCTCCATCTAAATAGAAATGGTCACAATAGACTCACAGAAGAAAAAAATTAGGCTAAAACATGGTAGACCATGTACTTATCTTATTCATCACCATATTTCTGTCCCCTGGTGCAGTACTTGGTCTATGGCTAAGCTTCTTATTTCCATCTGCTTCTTCCTCCCAAGATGCAGGTTCTCTGCCAGTTTGGTCAGAGTATGAGACAGTTTATCCAGTAGTAAGCCAGTGTTACTGAGCCCCAACTAAATGCAGAACTGTAGTAGAATCTGTGAGCACTGCAAAGAATGATATACTAGTTCATGCTCCATAAGAGATTACTTATTAGGAGATAACTACACATTTTAAAGGAAATGTTATAGCAGAATGCCTGCTGGCAACCCTCTTTCCGGTCCCCTTCTGTCTCTCTTAGGCAGAAGCTTTCTTTCTCCCAACAAATTTTTCCTACTCTTAACCTCTGTTGTTCCTAGAATTCATTCTTCAGTTTTAGAGGGCACAAACTCGTGTTTCAGATATCTAGTAGGTTTGGGTATTACATATCTTTCTCCTATATCATTTTGTAGGTTCTACCGAGATTACCGGTCAGAGGTAAGAGTTTTCTTTCATAGGTTCTAACTTTGGTCTTTTTGCTTCATAGATTGGTACTTTTCATTTTATAGGCTCTGGTTATTTGTTTCATAGATTCTGATTTTTGTTTCATAAATTCTGGCCTTGGTTTCGGCTTTTGTTTCAAAAGTGTCTTAATTTTAAACTGTGTTTTAAATGTTTGCAAATTTGTTTTTCTTATGCATTGTCTCTTGTTAAAATTACATTTTGTATATGTTGTATTTGGACTTAATTTCTTAAAAGTGTTGTAAAATGAGTCTCTTACTAAATTGTCTCAGATAAAGACAGTTCCGGCTTTTATCTGTCTCTTATAGAATGCCAAACAGCAGTTACTCTGCCAGCTAGTAATTGCCTTTAGGGCAGCTGCCACTCTCCAAACAGAGGACAGGTTTCTCCAGTTGCCCTCTGGTGAATCCCCACTCCCATTGATGCCAATGGCTGGTGGAACATTGACCAGATAGGCAATTGGGTTCCTTTTGGAGACAGAGCTCTGATTACGTGGAATTAGTGGAAACTGAGTTGACAGCTGAGAGGTCATGGCCAGGGCTGCTCTCTGGCAGATACCCCAAAATATTATACTCCATCCCTTTTTTTCTTACATGCATTCATAGTTAAGTTATGGATGATCAAGTTTTCTCAATCTGGACACTATTGTCATTTGGGCCAGATCAGTCTTTAGTGTGGGGGCTTAGTTTGTTCTTTGTTCCTATCACAGAACACCTTATACCAGGTAATTTACAAATGAAAAATGTTTATTTTGACAGATGGTTTTAAAAACTGAGATGTTCAAGATATGGCATCTACATCTGGTCCGCACCTCATACTGTGCCCTAATATCAAACAGGGCATCACATGACAGAAGCCCATTTGAGAGACATTAATCTTCCTCAAAGTTTCAACCTCCCCGGACTGCTACATTGGTAATTAAATGTCAACATGAATTTTAGTAGTATGAAACTACATCAGAACCATAGCAGAGGCTATCCTATACACCGTACAACATTTACTAATGTTCCAGGTCTTTGCTGCTAGTTGCTAATAGACTACCCTCCCTCCCCCATCAAAACTTGTCTCCAGACATTGCCAGATGTTGGAAAGGAGAGGCTATTACTTGTTGAAAAACCACTGGATTATATATGTGCAAATTTTTTGGTATAAAACCATTAAATGCAATTTCTCAGCGTTCCTTCTTAATAGATAAGAGATTTCATCAAAATTATTGTATTCTTCTGACATTGTGATAACTTACCATTATAATGTGACAGAGGAACACAGAGTCAGGGGCCTGGAATTCCATACTGTTGCCTCTGACTTGGCCCTGAGGCTATTGATTGTTACATAGACCAACAGACTGTAGCTAAGAGATAAGCTATTGTAAATGGATTTTTGTCTCTTCCTTATTGCTGTTAGTAGTGGTATAGATGGTAAGAAGGCAATATTAGAGATTGTGGAAGGCCAACTCAGATGCTAAGGATTGGCTAGATGTAAGTGCAGTTGGCAAAGCAGGAATAAAGTCATATCGACTGCTCTTGTAAATGGTTTGAAATACTTTTCAGTAGCAAAAATTTAGTCATTGCATATGTGAGTTTTAAGAAATTTTCTTTGCCTGCCCCAAATCATGGAAGCAAAAAACAGAATTTTGGTTACCAAGGGCTGAGAAAGGGGGAAAGAGAAAAGGTGCCAATCAGTGGGTGTGAAATTTCAGTTGTGCATAACGAATAAGCTTTTGAGATCTACTGTACAACATTCTACCTACAGACAACATTACTGTATTATGAGTTTAAAAATCTGATAGTAAGATCTCATGGTAAGTGTTCTCACCACAATAAGATAAAAGAAATAGTATGGATGAACTTTTGAAAAATCAGTGAGATGAGTTTCTCCCCCCTACGTGGCTTTTCTGACAAAGTGAATAGAACTGACTTTGAAAGATGGGGGTATGTTTGTCTGTTTCCTCACAGCCCTTTATTAAAAGCTTGGAAGACTGAACGGGACAGAGGTGGATAGGAAGAACACTCAAGAAGGAAAGAGTTGGGTTTGGACCAGAGCTAGAGTTTACTGGCAGATGTCAGTTAATATTATCTCAAAAACTGCTTATATACAATCATGGTTATTTCCTATTTAAGGAAGTAAACTGAGATGAGAAATTAATGTGTCTGGGGTGAGACCAGCAAGTAGCAGAGTTGTCATTCAAATCTCCTACTGTGGGACTCTAAAACCGATTCTTTACTTATTCCTTTACAATGTCTATGAATGTGAAAGAGTGTCTGTCACCTCAGTCTCATGTGCTGATGGCAGCATAGCACATGGGCACCCTGTTTGCTGAGATGTGAAATGTCACATCAATGTATGACAATTATACGCTACATAACTGCCAAAACACTTGTATGTATTGATTACAATCTGGCTATGGAAAATAATATCCAACTGCCAAAGATTAGTTTTTCTGACTTGTTACTTAAACACATAATGTCTAGCAAAGACAAAAAGCTGATTAAAGCACGGTTCCATGAAATAATTCCAGATATGTTATTTTCTATTTGAAGAGGCCATTTAAAGTTTTATTTGTGGTTTCAGGATTTTGTTTTGCAAACATTTCTGCACTTTGTAGAGGCTCTAAAATGTTTTATGAAAAGTTTATTGAAGTGAACAGAGTGGTGAATTACTTAAGAAGTCAAGCAATATAGAATTTTTCTCATTGAGTTTGTCATTAATACAGTGCACTCAGCTTCATGAAAGACCTTCATGAAGCTATGGGTCAGATCCTCAATCTTGTTACAGAATGTGCTAATAGGATCATCTACACAGCTCCATCCTCCTATGGATGCTACAGAGCCACTCTGACCCCTCACTGTCCCTCATTTTCTGACCTGTAGACTTCTTATAGATGGTGGTGTGTCCCATCTCACCAATGGATTCCTGGGAGCCTTGGTGGATGGTATCTGTGTTCTTTGTGTTATCCAAAGAACATGCTTCTCTGGTGGATGTTCTGGACTCACATAATTCATCCAAACTAGTGTGCTCATATCTTACAACCTCTTCATTTCTTCCTTTGCCATCTGCTAGATCAACTTGGGTATTTGTACACTGCTGAAATCTGACCATTTTTTCCCCTAGGCTTCTAAGAGTCAAGTCATACTCTGTAACAAGTTGTCTCATTCCATCAATTCCTAGCTAGAATGATAAATCTCACAGCAGAGGAGGTGGTTTTATTAAAAGAAACAAGTGAGAAAGAGCGAGAGTGTGGCTGCATACTGGAACTCTGTGAGCCAAGATAACATAATGGTAAAAGAATAGTCTTCTCAACAAATGGTACTGGGTCAAATGGATATCCATATGCAGAAGAAGGAAGTTAGATTCCTACCCTATACCAGACACAGATGGATAAATGCATAAATATAAGGGCTAAAGTTATTCAACTACTAATAGAAAACAGAAGAGAAATTCTTCACGACATTGCTTTAAGTCATGTTTCCTTAGACATAAAACCAAAAACACAAGCGAAGGACAAGTGTCAAAGGACACTGTATGTCAGTGCTTACTAGAGTCAGATGCAGAAGAGTGTAAAGCATATGTCTGTGCACTGGAGACCTGAACAATCCAGTCGAGGGACTGGAGCCTATGGCAATGTCCTGCGCAAGTCTGTATCAGGAGGCCGAAGGATCCCCAGTAGGAGACTGAAGGATCTGCACTGGAAAGGCCCAAGGCCCAGTGCCGGACACTGAAGTGTCTTGTGCCAAAAGGCTGAAGGATCTGAGACAGAGGGCTGAGGGATCTGCACTGAAGCCAGGAAACGATATCCAAGATGAAAACAAGGATTGAAGCTTCCCTGAAGAAAGAAAACAGTGAAAGCTCTTTTGCAGAAAAACTACAGAAACTTCTCTGAAGAAAAGCAGTCGCAACGAAGCTCCTCCGAGGAAGATCAGCTGAAATCCTTCTCTCTCTTTCTCCTTTTTTACCGACTCAACAACAAGCCTCCTTAAATGGGTCTTCCAAGCTCTGAACCCTGACGACTTAATTCAGCTGAGCATTCCCCAATCGAGTTGACAATTAGTCAATTAACCACCACAGACACCATCCGTGAAAAGACAACTCACAAATCAGAGAAAACATTTGAAGATCATATATCTGGTAATGGACTTGTATCTAAAATACACAAAGAATTATTACAACTCAATAAAAAAAAAGACAAGTTGGGCACTGTGGCACATGTCTGTAATTCCAACTACTCAGAAGTCTGAGAAAGGAGGATCAGGAGTTTGAGGCCAGCAATATAGCAACATAGCTAGATTCTGTTACCCACTTCTTCCCAACCCCCAAAAGACAAGTATCTTAATTTAAATTCAGGAAAAAGTATTTGAATAGACACTTTCCTAATGAAGATATACAGATGGTAGACAAACACATGAAAAGACCTTCAGCATTATTGGATTAAACATTAGAGAAATGAAAAATCAGAACCATAATGAGCTACTTGATAGCTATAATGCAAACGACATGATATTATATGTTGGTGTGTTTCTGGAGAAATTGGATGTTCATACCTACTCTAGGAGAATGTAAAATGGTATACTTGCTTTGGTAAATAGCTTAGGAGTTTATGAAAAAGTTAAACACAGGGACCGGGGATTTAGCTCAGTGGTTCTGCTGCCTGCTTTGCAAGCGGAAGGACCCGAGTTCAATCCCCGGTACCAAAAAAAAAAAAAAAAGTTACACACAGGGCCGGGGATTTAGCTCAGTGGTTCCAGCACCTGCCTTGCAAGCGCAAGGTCCTGAGTTCGACCCAGGGTACCACTCCCCCCCCAAAAAAAGTTAAACACAGAGTTACCATATGATCCACTAATTCTACCCCAGGTATATGCCCAAAAGAACTGAAAATGTACATTCACATAAAATCTTGAAGATGAATAATCATAGTACAATTGTTATAGCCAATGTGAAAACAATCCAAATACCTTATCAGCTGATGAGTGGATAGGCAATGTGTTTATTATGCGTATTAACAGTGGAATATAATTTGGAAATAAAAGGAATGGAACACTGATATACACTTCACAAGGGATGAATTTTAAAAACATGATGCAAGGTGAGAGATGCCAAATAAAAATTACCGTATATTGTGTACTTCCATTTATATGAAATGTTCAGAATAGGCAAAGGCACAAATAGTGAAAGTAGATTAGTAGACAGAGACAGTAGATTAGGCCAGGGCTAAGGAGAAGGGATAGTGCCTATGAATGTCCCTCAGATTTCTTCTGGGGGTTAAGAAAATGTGCTGCCATAAGACAGGGTGATCAAGGCACAACTTTGTAAATATGATTAAAAAACCATTGAAATGCGCACATTAAAAAAGTGAATTTTATGGTATGAGGATTATTTTTCAATAAAGCTCTTATTAAAAAAACCTCTCCTTCCACTTTACATCTCTGAGTCTTGAAGTTTAATAAAACAAACAATAGTCTGGATTGATTACATTCTAGAAGCCTGGGCACTAACTCTGAACAATTACACATTCAGCCATTGACATTTCATTCCATGTTTCTTAGTTATTACGTATATTATATCCTGTTGAATGTGTCTGACTCATGCTGACTAAACCTATCACACCAACCTAACTGCATATAATTCAAAGAATTGTAGCGTTCCACTCAGCATAAATATACAAGCCAGGGGGGAAATGCATTCCTTGTCATTTCAGTGTTTTAAGTTTTCATTAACATTTTGTTCCTAAAGATGAGTAATCTAACAAATTGTACTTAGATGAGATGCAGATATTTGTCACACAAAATCTCAGCAACACGCAAGTTCTAACACCCAATCCCTTGGATTCTCAATTCTGTTTTTAAAATTGGAAATAATTGTTTCCTGGGCAAAGGAACAGATGTGTTTAATATATTTTAAAGTGTAAGATATATAATGACAAAAATAAAAAAAGCTCTCAAAGAGGAATTTATAGCATATGACAGCTTATTTTTTTGATTTGGTAATTTTCTGCTAAGTTCAAAGCAGCTGGGGAGAGTAGCAAGTAACAAAATAAGACAGATTTATGGAGCCCCCACATTACAATATTTTTGTGTAAAATTAGTCAAAATCATTATACTTGTAGATGAAGAAATATATTCCAACAAGCTTGTGATTTTTTAAAGTGCAATCATGTTTGGTCTAAGTGAACTGGAAGAACTGAGCAATTTATTGGATTAGTTAATCACCAGCATTGTAACTCAATAAAATTTGGGAAAATGTGCCAAACAATGGCTTTCAAAAGATTAGGGTAATAATAATACATTGATTTTCAATAAGCAGAATTCAACCCACATTGTAATGAGTCTTCTGATCCAAGGATCTGAGAGAAATAAGCCATTAAAGGAAATTTCCACTGAAAATTCTTTGTTTTGTCTTTGAGTATAACTAAAATATTTTGATAAAGATTAAGGCAGGTATAAATGTGCCCCATTTTAAGAAAACCCAGTGTATATTACTTCAATTTTAGAATAGAACTGAAAGAAATGACTGATTCCAAAGTGGGTACCACATGAACCTGAAACATTTATTATGTCAATAAAAGGAAGCACTGTGCACACACACACACACGCCCAATTTGGGGTGTCAAAGAAAGCAAATTAGTATGATTTGGGCATCAAAGTGATTATGTACAATGATAAATAATAAAACATCAGGGAAGAGAAACTCAAGAATTTATATTGAAATAATAAATAAACAACTAAGAAAGAAAGGTGGCCTCTTGCTAATAGAATACCAAGTGCTAACTGGTAAGTTTGAGAGGAGCACTAGATTTGAAAATTTATCGTTTTGCACTTTTTTGACACATGACTGAAGCAAGAAATAATAATCAATATATTCTAAATTGTCAGACATCTTGATAAGGAACAGCATCTTTGTATGATTTTAAAGGTATCAAAGGCTGGGAGGACAGAAGTATTTGGTCAAAGGACATGAAGTTTAATTTAGGATGATAAGATTGAGAGATGTAGGTTACACATGGTGATTATAGTTAATAACAATAAAAAAGAAAACAAAAACATCAAAGAAACATGATTAGTAACTCCAATATTTGACCTTAGACTGTACCCTGTACTGGAGTGGGAGTGGTGTGAAATATATAGCACTGTTAAGTCAAGTGAGGAAATTGAAATAGAAAATGTAGCTTGGAGAAAAACGTTGGATTATATTGATATTCTCTTTGACTATATAACAGAATATTCCCACTCTTAGGCAATATGCACTCCAGTATTTGCAAATCAAAGGCTGAGATATATTTATCACCAAATGGTTCTGGAAAAAATTTAAATATAGCTGGATAGCTAGCTGCATAGATTAATACTACTGGTAGGCTAAAAGGGGTAAGATATTAAAAATAGATATACCTGAGTAAGCATTATCTGGGTATTTTTATATTATTTAACTTCACAACTTATCTATAAATTCAAAGTTATTTTGCAATAAAAAGTTGAAAATGTATTATTTACCTGGGGAATTTTTGTTTTTACTGGCAATGGTTTACTTGCATGTGAAGAACTCGGCAAATGAATCCTGGACTTAGGAAATTCACAAATTCTTTTCAAATATGATAACTTTGTAAATTAAGATCTGGGTTGTACTTTGAGATTATATGGAGAAAGAAAAACAAAGTGTGAATTTTATTTCTGCTTAGGGTTATTTGGTTACAAGAAAAGCAAGCTCCTATCAGCCAAAAGGAAATTTATTACAAGGAATGCAAAGAATTTCGTGAATGTGGGAAGTACCATTGGCCTCAAGGAAACTATAAAGACATCAGATACTTCTCTATTTGTGTCTCAAGTCTGTGCTCTCTCTTATCTAGTCAGCTCTGGTCATAGCTATAGGTTTACCAGGTAGAAAAATGAAGCAACCTCTTCTGTAAAATTTACAAAAGCATTTCCAAATGAGAAGCCATGGCTATTTAGAGATACAAAATATTTTATTTTATTATGTTGAAATTAAAGAATAACTGATTATTGCTTTTTGATTAATAACTTAATTAATTTGAATGAATATATCTTTATCTTCTGGGCAATATAAGATTACAAAATGCTAATGTGAACAGTGCTATGCTTAGACTTTCCTTTCATAAAGATCACATTGGTGCAGTGTGGAGATTGGATTTTAGAGAAATTAAGTGAATATATAATAGTTCAGATGCTATTATCATAGTTCAAGCAAAGCATGGTGACTTTGGGATAACAGTACCAGTGCAGGCAGAGAGAAGGGAGTAGATGGGGAATAGCTGTAAGGGGTGCATTTGATAAGCCTTGGTGTTTGAGTGTGATTGACTGAGGTCAATGATGCTTCCAGGTTTCCAGAAATAAATGTTGGAATCATTTATAGAGGTAGAAAACATTAGAGGAGTCACTGGGGAGAAGAAAGGTTATGAACGCAGTACTTCTGCAGTAACTAAATAAGGGAGAGAAAAGAGATACATGAGATGAGGTATCGAGATTTTTTAAGACTCCATCATTTAAGTGATAGATGGAGGGGAAGTAATCTCTTGCTGGATGTGGGTAGGAAACCAGGACAGTCTAGTGTTGTCACATCCACTGGAAGGATTTGAAAAAGGAGCTCATGGCAACTGTACCATGTTTTGATGAATGTCCAAAGATGGAGCAGATGTCATTCTTGCCCCTTTTTGCCAATGAGACACCTGCTAAGGTATCAGCTTTTTAAGCTTAAATAACTCAGTGAAGATCAGACCTATCAGGTGATAAAGATAGAATCTTGGCTCATGTTTCACTGCCTCTAAAAGCCTGGGTGTTTAAGCATTGCTTTATACATTTAGTCAGCAAATATTGATTTCATGTTTAGTATGGATAATGCATACTGGAGACAATGTGATAAACACAATCCATTATTATCTAGAGCTCATACTCATTTAATTGTTATTTGTTGCAGACTGAAGGGCGTAGTTGAAGTTAGTTTTCTGTCACTATAACATATTTCTGAAGTGAAGAACTTATGTAAAGAAAAAGTTTATTTTAGCTCACAGTTTTGGGAATTGCAGTCCATCATGGCCTGTCCTTGTCTGCTTTGGGCCTGTAGCAGCAGATCATGGCAGGAGTGACTGGCAAAACAAAACCACTCAATCTCATGGCTGGGAAGCAAAAGAAAGGAAGAGACAAAGGTCCCTCAATCCTCTTCAAGGGCATGTGATTAATCATCCAAAGACCTCTGATAGTCCCCACCTCTTACAGATTCCATCACCTTATAATAGTGCCAAGCTAGCAGCCAACATTTAATAATGGGCATTTAGGGGACACTTAAGATCCAAAGAACAGCAGTAAACAATGGGTTGAAGAGATTGTATTAGTTTTCTATTGCTGTATAACAAGAGGCTTCCATTTCCCTGCTGGCTGACAGCTGAGTCCTTTCTCAGCTCCTGGAGACCTCCTGCAGCTGTCTGCCCTGGGCTTTGTCACAGATTTGTCATAGATTTCCCTACATCTCTGGGACTTCTGTTCTATTATCAGCAAGAAAATCCCTTCTGTTTTAAAGGGCTCATGTGATTAATTTAGGTCCACGTGGGCAATCTCCTTCTTGGTGATCATGCCCACATGTTCCCCTCACACTGAAAGGTCAGGAGAGAGGATTACACAAGGGTGAGGGGCGTGGAAGATTAGTCTTAGAATTCTGCTTTCCACCCAAGAGTCACAAAGTCCTTGTTGCTTCCTTCTGTCCAAGCTCTTACAACCCATTGACTTGACAGTAATATCATCAACATACTCAGAAAAAAAAAATGTTAGTCTCTTTTCTCCCAACATGGAAAAAGCTAAGTTGATTCTGCAGCAAAGAGGATGTGCTTTGCTTCTCTCAGGACACCGCAGCTGGACCACTTACTTAGCTGCCCTCTTGTAAGAGGAACTGCTCTGCTGTGCATGGAAGGCCACCCAGGAAGGATCCTATCCACATGGGAATCTGAAGAAACAGTGCACTGCTGTGAATGTGGCATCAAATTCTCCCACAGCTGCTTTGTTGCCTCTCCCAGAGAGATCAAGACAGACCGCTGTCCAGTGAGCGAGAGACACCGAGTCCAGGATGCGGGTGATTAAGGGGGAAATAATGCTCTGGGGATGTGCAACACCAGAAACTTAACTGCTCAACCTTCCAGTGAGTTTTCAGCTTGCTGCTTTTTGAGTAGTATCAAGATGTCCTTTCTTTAGGGAAAGCAAAGGGAGAGGCAAGGACATGAACAGTGTAATTGAGAGGGCTGTCAGCCTCTGAGAGTCTGGGACCTGCACTCTTGGCTTTCAGAGTTACCAAGCCTTCAAAAGGCCAAGGAAGCGTCAGTGAAAACGAATGGAAAACCTCCGACCAGCATGCTATGAGCTGCGAAATTGCAAACAGACTTGGCGTGCTTACTCGGGAGCCCAACAGAATCTGAACATTGCTTGGTGTTATAAGTCATGGGACAACAGGCGCTTGTTTCACTGGAATGGGCTTTGGCATACAAAAAATCAACATCTGCCTTTTTTTGGCTACTTCAGACCTCCAGGGAAGGACTTTGTTGTTGTGTCTGTGTTGTGCGCCTCTTTTGTAGTAGAGAGGAATCATGTAGCCCAGTCAGCAGCTGTCTTGAAGTACTGCAGAATGGAGAGAAGCAGAAGTCTCAACATGGAGGGAATTTGCACAAAAACTTTTTTGACATCGACAGTCAGGCCTGGGTTCGAATTCGTATTCTGCCATCTAAGATCTGGGTGATCTTACACATATGGCTGATCCTCAATTAGTTTCTTTGAGTCCTATTTGCTTATCTACATAAAGGAGGTGAGGTGGTTAAGATTAGAATGTAGAAGCTATGAAAAGAAACAGACATAGAGTAAGTGCTCAGTAAATAGTAGAATCTCCAATGTAGGTAGCATCTCATCCTACATTTGGAGGACAGGTTGGCTGCTACAGCAGCCTTTCCTCCCATGCTTTTCACGGCTGGCAGAGCCTGGGGTCTCCTACTATAAACAATGAAAAAGCCAGGGATTTAGCTCAGTGGTTCCACTGCCTGCCTCACAACTGCAAGAACCCGAGTTTGATTCCTGGTAGCAAAATTAAAAAAAAAAAAAAAAAGGCCAAATAGATTGTTTTCCTAAAGTTTCTCTTATGGCCAGATATTGACATGTGACCTGCTTCTGGCTTGGATCTGCAACAGCCACCTTGCAACTTTAAGGGGAGACATGAAAGGAAAAAATAAAAAGAGGGAAAACTGAGCATTATAGAACTGCTGAATTAATCCCGGAACCCCCTTCTGGTATTAGTCAGAATCATCTGAGATATGCTGAGGAAATAAATGAGCCCTAACTCTTGGTGGCTTATAAAAGCAAATGGTTATTGTGTCCTCACATTAGGTGGGTAGTGTAGATTGGATAGGCCATTTGGTCTAAATTTCTTCACTCTGGAAGCCAGGTAGATAAAACAACTGCATCCTAAACATTATAGGTTTAGGGAACTGTTATGTGTTATAGAGTTATAGATTGTTTCAGAGGAGCAAAAAATCCGTAGGGTCTCTATAATAGTTCTCTCAATTGTCTTCTTGTTTCCAGTTTATTCAAAATTTAATTCATTGGTGGAATGACATCTCCCAAATTCCTCTTTTTTTTATTAGACAGTTGTTACTTTACCAATGTAACAAAGATCTGCAAACCTCAGAGGTTTACAAGAATAAATGTGTTTTTTACTAGCAAGTCTGTGGGGCAGTAGTGATTTTGGAGGGATTGGCTAGAGCTACCTGTGGTTGACTACACTTGTGCATTGAATTCAAGTCTTCTCCATATAGCATCTTTTTTGGGGACCAGCTATTACATGGTATATGTTTCTCTCATTTCTAAAGAAAGAGATGCGAGAAAACCAGTCCTCGAAGGCACAAAAACATCTCTGCTGATGTGAATGGAATTAACATTTCATCAGTCAAGTCAAGTGGAGTAAAAAATGGCAAGCGTGAATATGCTGTCTTCTTTCCTGGGAGCCACTGCAAAGTCATGTGGATGGGGATACTGACATAGGATTTTAGTACAAAGAAGAAGTGCAGATTTACCACACAATTGCAGTCTAGCATGCATATGGTAGTATACTGCCAAGCATCGATAGCTTTCTCTTTGACAAAATAGTTTAAGGTGCTACGTTTGACATTTAATGGGGCTTCTATGTTCTGGCCTCCTTATTTAAACCAAATCTGTATATTTGATTAATCTCTTATCACCTAGGTGTAGTCATATCATTTACTTCTATTGCTGGTTGTGTTCTTATAGCGAGAGAAGTCACATCCTTCTTCTAATCACCTCCTAAAGCCCATGCTGCCCTCTCATGATCTCAGTCACTTTATAATTCTGCATTGTAGCATTTATTTGAATTATCTGACACTGAATAATTGAAATCTTGGATAGATAGGTTTTGTAAAATCCCATCTAGAACCATAACTTTGAAGGATACAGAATAGTTTGAGCCTTTGGAATTGAAAGTTTTGGTTTTACTATAGGGGAATATCTACAGACATGCAGGCCAGTAAAATGAAGTCATGTGGATATGGACATAGAATTTTACTACAAACAGGAAGTAAAAATAGACAATCAAACTCCAGTTTTCCATATTATATACCAGTCAATTGACCCCAAGTGTCAGTGGCTCTATCTCTCTGACGACATAATGTGGGTCCCAAATTGGACATTTGGTAGGCCTATATTTTCACTTCCTTGAGATATGACCTTTTGCCGAAGGATTTCATTTTTATTAGCCATGATACTTGGATTCCTTGGATAATTGGAAGAAAACAAAGTGAAAGTCCCCTCACATAATCTTTGGAGATTTAATTGAATGCATGACATTTTGGTGAACAGGAGCCTCTTTCCAAAAACAAAACAGATGAATAACTCTAATATAAAAAACCTTCTCCCATTATAGAATTTTATAATTCAGTTTCACCCATTTCCTGGCAGTGAACATGGTGGAAAAAGAAGGAGGGGTTTTGAAAATGTTAGTGCCCTTCTGTACTTTTGTCCTCAACATGATCCTTACCATTAGAGGAGTCTTTCCATATTCTCCCGAGAACATTTAATGTCTAGAAACACTGAACCCCTCATTGATGTCTAGCCTCAATTGAGCAGTGTTCAAATACTTCAAATTACATGGAAGGGGCATAGCCACTTGGCAAGAGGAACAGCATATGACGAAGGAAATTGAAGTTATCCCAGGGCAGCTGTCTTTGATAAGAAAGAGAATGTTGTTAAATGCTGCAGTATTGCTTAACCCTGAAGTGGTTTGTATTAGTCAGCGCTTCTCCAGAGAAACAGAGGAATAGAATGCATGTGTGTATGTGTGTGTGTGTGTGTGTGTGGGGTTATTCCAGGGCCCCCCATGGATATCAAAATCTGCTGATGCTCACAATCTTTATACACATTGATGTAGTATTTGTGTATAACCTGCACATGTCTTCTTGTATGTGTTAAACCATATTTGGATTACTTATAATATCTAATACAATGTAAAGGGTGTGCAAATTATTGTTATCTTTTACTTTTTAGGGAATAATGATGAGAATAAAAAGTCTGCACACGTTTCATTTAAGTACAGCAATTAATTTCCCTGACTATTTCAACTTCGACTTACCTTCAAGTAATCTTTCATCCATTACTTTCAGAGCCTATCCTTTCTTATTGCCATCTTGAGGCCCAGGCATCTTTGCCAAGGCTGGAGACCACTTGCCTAGGATCCAACATTCCCTGAGCACTTGGAGCTATGCTCTGAGATCTTGCCACCCAGTGCGCAGAGCCCCAGCCCAGGCATGCAGTGGACTGCCTAGTGGCTTGAAAAGAGTTGTTCAAGGCTCTGTTTGGGTGGCTTTCCCTTCTCTCTGCTCAATCATACAGCTTTCATCTCTGTTCTCCAGATGGAGAGCCTCTTGTACACGCTCATCAGGGATTCCAGCCTCTAGAAAAGTGTGAACCAGATGGGAAACATCTTCTAGCAGGAAAGATCCATCTGGACCCAGCTACCTGCTGGAAAGGAGAAGAAAAGATAGAGCTAATTTGAAATGAGTACTATATCTGGTGGCACATGTTACATGTTGTGGTGCTTTCTAGTCTGTTCTGCTTTGTTTTCCCTGCTAGATTGAAAACTGTATCAGTTCTGTATATTTTCTTTCTAGCTCCTTAGCATATCATACCTGTAGCAAGGTGTGAGATATAGTTGAATGACTGAGTGCAAGGAAGAATTCCATCATTTAGAGATAGAGCCACCACCGGCTGGGAAAATTGCTTGAGGAACTTTCATGAATTTTGTTTCTGGGCTTTATGACTGAGATATCTGATGTAATAGCATTTGAGGTGGGTCTCAGGAATTTCTTTTTGCCAAACACATCAGAGGTTTCCAGTCAAAAAATCACTGAACTACTAGTCATGTCATTCTATGGAAGAAAAAATGAGATCTAGAAGGTTGGGCGAGTTGGCAAAGGTATAGTTGGCAACAGAGATGACAAAGTTACTCCAGTTTGATTTATATGCCTTTTTATATATGTATTATTTTATTATGTAAAATAGTAAAGACAACATATATATGTATATATTTATGCTAAAAATTTAAGTATATAGAAATGTAGGGTGAAGAGTAATTTTCTCCCTTTTTTTTTTTTTGTATTTTCCCCCCATTAACTTTATTGGTATATTTTAGGTATAAAATACAGTTACATTCATCATTGGGATCTTGTACCATTACATGAGTCTCTTGGTTCTTATTTATTTTTTCCCTTCCCTTGCCCTCCCTTCACCCCCTCCACCCTTCCCTATTTGCAAAGACCTTGTTTCCATTTTTTTCCTCTTCTCATATTTTTTCCCTCTTCTCATATTTTTTCCTTTCCCTTTTTTCCCTTCCCCTACTCCTCCCAATTTCCCTGCTCTTTTAGACCTTTTCTTCCTGTTACACAATATCAGTTATATATTTTTAAAATTACAATATTAAGATCTAGGAGACATTACCACAGATTTTACAGAATTTAAAAGGATATAGAACGCATATTACAAAAATCTTTTTGGAAATAAATTTGACAACTTCTAAGAAGTACCTTGGAAGACAAATTAATGAAACTAACTCTGGAGGAAATATAAAATTTGAATAGCACCTATTAAAGAAAGTATATTCCTAGCTTGAAAACATACCTATATGACAACAGCAGGCTCATAAACATTTTAACTGATAAATTATATCAAACAATTAAAGCAGAAAAAAGAAGGAACACTTCTCCCCTCATTTTAGGAGCTCAACATTGTGCTAATCCTAAAATTGGATAAAGATAATAGAAGAAAAAAGTATGAACATAGATAGAAATTTGTTTAACAAAACAAACTCTTAGAAGTCAGATCTGGCAGTATGTAGAAAGTGGTTTTGTTCTAGGGATGGCAGTGTCGGTTCAGCATTGGAAGATCCACCCCCAAAAGTCATCATTTTAACAGAGGAAAGGAAAAAGCCATATGATCCTGTCACTAGTTGGAGAAAAAGTATTGGACCAAATTCTACAGCTGTTCATGGTAAAAGCTATCAGGAGACTAGAAGTAGAACAGAAACTTCTCAACAGATTAAAGACATGTACTCCATACTTCCAGCGAGAATGCTTTGTATGAATGGAGAAGATACAATGCTTTCTCCTTAAGGTGGGGAACAAGGACAGATATGCTGACTCTTTATCTGTCCATTAAACTTTGAAACCTAGTCCTCACCAAAATAGTCTGGCAATAAAATGACACAACTAGGATAGGATTGGCATGGCAGAAGCAAAATCTTTATATGTAGATGAAATAATCATCTACAGAGAAAATACTAAGAAATCTCTAGGAGCCCCTAGAACTTGTACTTGAATTTAGCAGGATTAGAAAACACAAGGTATATATAAAAATTCAGGTCTGTGTATACTTGCTATAAATGAAGAACTGGATATTAAATTTAAAAGTTATGTAAGAGTACAAAGGACCCAGAAAAGCCAAAAACAAAAACAAAAACAAAAACAAAAACAGTGTTGGAAGATGTTTAGCACCCAATCTTAAGACTTCTTCTAAAGGTACAGTAATCAAGGCAGTGTTGGTGTAAGGAAAGACATACAGATCAAGATCATTGGAATAAAACAGAGAATCTAGAAATAGAACCACACATATATGGTCCACTGAGTTTTGAAAGATTATTTAACATTAGCATTTTATAGACTATAAACTCGATGCAAGTGCCGAGGAAGAGATAGTGTCTTCAACAAATGGCACTAGAACACCTGGTATCCGTATATAAAAAATTAACCTCAACACTTTTTTTCCATACGTGAAAATAACTTGAAGGGATCTATGAACCTAAATAAGAAAGCCTAAAAGTATAAAACTTTAAGAAGAAATTATAAGGGAAAATATTTATGAATTCAGGGTAGGCAAGAACTACCTAGGATACAAAAAACATGATGTATAAAAGAAAAAAATTGATAAATGAGATTCCATCAATATTTAGAACTTTAAATGACATCATTAAAATGAAAAGTAGTCCTTAAACAGACCATATTCACAATGCATATAACCTATGACCAGAATATATAAAGAACTCTTACAGCTCATTAAGAGACAACCCAATTAAAATGTGGACATAAGAAGATGATAAATAGCCAGTATAGCACAAGGAATGGTGTGCAACTCTAGAATCAGAAAAATACTAATCAGTACAATAATAAGACTGAATTATACACTCATTAGGGAGATGAAGTTAAAAGTTTTAAAAGCCTTGTCATGACTTTTTCTTTTTGTTGGATTCTCCCCCTTTGCGTTTAATTTGTCACACCCAATGGATTCATTCTGCTGGGTTTCCTGGGGTTGTGATCCTCATTGTCTTTTCCTAGGGTATTGTCTAAAATTTTTTGGAGTGCCGGTTTGGTATTCATGAAGTTCCTGAGGTGCTTTTTATCATGAAAGTATCTTATTTCTCCATCAATTATGAAAGATAGTTTTGCAGGGTACATCAGTCTGGGTTGGAGGCTGTTTTCCTTTAGGGCTTGAAATACATCACTCCAAGCTCTTCTTGCCTTGAGGGTTTGCACTGAGAAGTCTGCTGTGATTCTGATGGGCTTTCCTTTGTATGTGATTTGTTTCTTTTCTCTCACTGCTTGTAGAATTTTATTCTTCTGTTGGATTTCTGGAATCCTAACTATTATATGCCTATGTGTAGATTTTTTTTTGATTAAGGCTAGCTGGAGTCCTATATGCCTCACTTATCTGTATGTCAAGCTCTTTTCCCCTCCTTGGGAAGTTTTCTGCCATCACTTCTGTGAAGAGTTTGTTTATGTCATCTGTACTCTCTCCTCTTTCTTCATTGACTCCAATCAGTCTTATGTTATTCTTCTTTGCATCGTCTAGCAGTTGCTGGATTGATTTCTCGTGTTCCTTTACAATTTTAAAGCAATTTTTCTTTTCCTCCTCACTAATTGCAATCTTATCTTCTATATGTGAAATTCTATCCTCACATTGGTTCATTCTCCTGTGCAGACTTTCAATGGAGTTTTTGATCTCCTGGAAATCTGTTTGCATCTGTTTTATGGATTCCATTTGTTTCCTATGTTGGGATTCCATCATGTTCCTCAACTCCTCTATTTTTTTTATCTGTGTCCTCTCTAGATTTATTAATCATGTCTTGCACCATGAGCAAAATCTTTGCTGTTATCTGAGTAATTATTTCTGATTTCTTTTTTCTCAGATCCTCTTTTGTTGCCAGTTCAGAGAGTCCAGGTGGTTGAGTATCAGAGTGTTCCATCTCGTTTCCCTTTGGGGTTGCTGTAGGTGATCCAGAAGTCTGTTTTTGAGACTTGTTTATGTGTCTTCTCATTTCCACGGCGGGAGGGGGGGTGTGCTTCTGGCTCTCCCACGCGGCTCACCTTCTTTGCCCTAGGAGCTCGGGATGGCAGCAGGGGAGCTTCTTTCCAGGTGCTGGGACCGGCTGAGCTTCACTGCCCTAGGAGCCTGGGCTGATTTTCTCCCTTTACCTTCCTGTTTTCACTTCTAGGTGCTAATCACAAAATATATTTCCTAGCTACCCTTTCAAGATAATTTATATTTAAATACAAAAATGTACATCCACACATACATAAATCACAGATCCATACATAAATCATGCTTTACTCAAATAAGATTGTAGTGTAGTTTTACATATAATTTTGTATAATTTGTTTTTTCCACTCAATTTTTTTCAATTCAGCCCTTATAGTTCAATTTTATTTTCCAAATTTTTAAGGCATAGAAGTATTTGGCAAAGTGACCATTTGTGCTCTAACTGATATTTCTCAGATATTGTTTTGTTTTGAAACATAGTTTTACTTGTATTTGTTATCAGTGAAAGTATCTATATCTCATACTACCTGTCCAGGTCCTTTCCAATTTTTTCATAGTTTTGTAGCTTATACTAATTTCAGATTTATAGAAAGGTTTTAACGATAGTCAAGAAGGCTTCTGTATAATTTCACCCTACATTATCTAATATTCACATCTTAAATATTCATATGACCCAAACCAGGAAATTAATATTAGTACAATACTTTTTCTGTGGTACTGAGGATTGAACTCAGGCCTTTGCATATGCTAGGCAAGCACTCTACCACTGAGAATGCCCTCAGCCCTTCTAAAAGTTGTTATTTTGAGGCAGGGTTTCTCCAACTGAGCCAGACTGACCTGGAACTTGCAAACTTCCTGCCTCAGCTTCCTGCATAGCTGGGATTACAAGCATGCATCACCATGTCTGGCTTCAATGCTTTAAACAACAGACAATATTCAAATTTCACCAGTTTTTCCACTGACGCTTTTTGCTGTTCTAGGATCCTATTTTGGATTTCACTTTGCATTTAGTTGCAGTTTCTCTGGGTCTTGTCCAATTTAAAACACTTCCTCAAGTATTACTTGTCTTTCATGATTCTGACACTTTTGAAGAGTACTGATCAGTTATTTTGCAGATTTTCCCTCAATTTGGATTTGCCTGATATTTGCTCATGTTTGGAGTGAACTTAGTTATTTCTGGCCAAAATGCCACAGAAGCAATAGTGTGTTCTAAGTGCATTTTATGAAAAGATGTTGACCTGTGTGGTTTTTTTGTTGACACTGCCATCAGTCACTTGGCTAAGGTGGCATCTGCTGAACCCACCTAATGGAAAATGACTGTTATTTTTTTTTACCTTTTGTAGTTGATAAATATTTTGGGAAGAGAGATTATGAGACTATGTATAATTCTGTTTCTCCCTAAACTTTTGCTCACTGAATTTAGCATTTTGTTGGTTTTGCCAAGTTTTTAGCAGGAGTCAGTGTTTTAGGTAAGATATGTTCAAACAGCCTATTTTCCCTGTACTTAATGTACTTTAGCACACAATTTTTAATGGTGGCTATGTGCAAGATATTGTGAGCTATCTTCTCCTTTGAACAGAGAAATGTATCAAGGCAACCTGAGGAGGATGTTAAAGATGACAACAAATATGTATTTAATGCCTTCTACAGACATTCTATTCAGAACAGTGCATTATTTTTGCATTTAAGGTCATACTAACCCTATTAGTAATTATTATGAAGCCCATGAAGCAGATGAAGAATTTGAGGTACAAAGAAAACTCTCTTAAGTTTTCACTGATAAAACAAATTTCTTTGGTCGGAATGTTAGTATTGTGATTTGGATATGGCAGAAGTGTGTACCAAGTTTCATATTTTGGAAAGTTGGTGCTGTGATGGGGCTGGGAGGTGGGACCTTTAAAAGGTGGGGCCTGGTGTGAGCTCACGAGGTTGGTGGGTGGTGTGTCCTTGGAAGGGATTGTGGGAACCCAGGGTCTATGTCTTCCTGTTTGCAGATGTGACCAATTACTCCCACACATGCTCTTCCATGATCCCATGAGGTTTTTCCCAGAGCCCTCAAACCTCCATAACTGGGAGTAAAATAAACCTCTTTTTGTACAAATGATGTCTAGGTGGAAGTGAGTTGGCAATGCTATGGCATCTCTACTCCATAGACACTTCAGATACAGGCTACTTCTAAATTTCTACTACCCTGTCTCTAATGTATAGCTTTCGTCTTTGCTGTTCAGGATGTCACTATGTTCTAGGTAGCAGATTAAAAAAAAGGGTTCATATCAGCCATTTCTTTCCTAAGTTTGCTGCATCTTTTCTTCTTTCTTTTTCCTTTTTCTTTCTGTCTCTCTCTCCCTTCCTCCCTCCCTCTCTCTCTCCTTTCCTCTTTCTCTCTTTCTCTCTCTTTTTCTCTTTCTTTTTCTCTTTCTTTCTCTCTTTTCTTTCCCTCCCTCCCTTCCTTCCATTCTTTCTTTCTCTCTCTTTCCTCCTTTCCTATCTTGGTCTCCTCTCTTCAAAGCTTTATTGAGGAATAATTTACAAAGAACTTCACCTATGTATTTGTACAAGCTGATGGGTTTGGACATAAGCAAGCACCTGTGATACTATCACTGTGATCTAGGTATAGACATACAGTACTCAACACTCCCCAAAGATTCCTCATGTCCTTCCATTTTTGTGTTAAGAACATAGAGTGAGAATAGAACATATTTTTCTTGACAAATAATACAGTATAATATTGTTAACTCTAGTCACTATACTGTACAGCAAATGTCTAGAACCTACCCATGAAGCAAAGTTTACTTCAAAGAGTGTTTTTTGCTCCATCTATTTACAGATAGAAGTATAACTGGCTGTAAGGTATGCAAGGCCACAAATTCTTCATAAAGGCTAACTCAGGTCCAGCTAATCATTCTATTACTACTAAAGAAAAAGGAATTTGATAACATGGTGTTGATGTCATTGTTTGATATTAGATGAGATAAAAAGTAGTCTGGGGAAAAAAAAATCTGGGAAGAAAGTCAGGGAAAAATAATTATGGCATCCCCTGCACCAAATGATTTTTTCATGTAATATACTCTATACATCAGGCCCAGGAGGGATTGTACTGGGTTCATTTCGAATGAGATATAATTGAATCTCAGAAAGACCATGATTCTTGCTTAAGATCACATGATAGATGGCAGAATTGGGATTTGAGTATAGAGCTAGTTGCAGCCATCAGTTGTATTTTTCCTTCTAAGCCATGGTGCCACTCAAGGGGAACATTAAAGTTTATGTCAGAGAAGTTGTCCATTGGAAGACTTAGGGCAGAATGGGAGATGAATTTTGCCATTGGAACACCCTGATGAGAAAAGCCTCATGCTCATGGCAAAATGTTCAACTAAAGAAAAAACTGATGAGGCAGGATGGTCGAAAGTTTGAGCTCAGTCTGTGCAATTTAGAGACTTGGTGAGAGCTGGTCTAAAAAAAAAAAAGAAAAAGAAAAAAATCTAGTATTATAGCTCAGTGCAAGGACCCTGAGTTGAATCCCAGTGCTGAAAATAAATAAAAGATGCATTTACCAATTTTATGAAAGGCAAAGAGAGGGGGAAGGAAACATAGAAAGTTGAACAGTTGACAAATTATTGGCTTTTGAAATGCTTGGAAATAAGTTCACTTTAAAAATAGTTTGATAAGAAAAAGAAAAAGTCAAAACCTACTCTGGACTTTATGTTAGTTTTGATGAAGAAAAACTTAGTGCTGTAATCAAGTTCACAGCTATAAAGGCAGTGAAATCCAACTACAGGTGTGGGAGTAAATGGTTTTTAAAATTTTACATGTTCACGTTTGAAATGTTTTGCTTTGTAAACTCATGCTTCTATTCATTTAAACTTCTAGTTTTCAGTTTGCATGGCCATCAGTTCTGGATGCCATGCATTGAATTTAATGCTTCCAGAGTTTCTTTCTTTTCTTTTTTTTTTTTTGGTACCGGCGATCAAACTCGGGACCTTGTGCTTGCGAGGCAGGGGGCAGAATCACTGAGCTAAATCCCTGGCCCTCAAAGTTTCTGTTTTTCAAAATTATTCTCCAAGTATTAACTTTTTAAAATATCAGTTTATTTAGACCTTTTTACTGTGGTAAAATATGTATAATGCGACTTACCATTTTAAGTGTACAATTCAGTAGCATTAAGTACATTCATAATATTTGGAAATCATCATTACTACTCATTTTAGTACTTTCTCACCACCTCCAGTTGAAACTCTAGTTTTTTTCTCTGTAGATTTGCTTATTTTAGACATCTCATTTCAGGGCAATCATGCAATATTTCCCCTTTAACATAGTATTTTTGTGATTCAACATGTTGTAGCATAACTCAGAAATTCATTTCTATCTATGAATAATTTTCCATTTTGTTTATCCACTCATCTGTTGACTCAAGTTAAGTTTCCACTTTTTGGTGGAATAATATGAATAATAATAATGTGGACAATGTAAATATTGTGAATAATGCTGCTATGAACAATTGTGTACAAGTGCCTAAATCCATAATTTTGATTCTTTTGAGTATATAACTAGGGCTAAACAATGTGAATATCATGAATATATACCTAGGAGTTGAATTGCTGGTAGAATATAATTCTACATTTACATTTTTAAGGAATTTACTGCTCTTTACTACATCCCTACCACCAGTGTATGAAGATATTAATTTCTCCACATCCTCACCAATACTGATTCTTTTCATTTTTTATGGGAGCCATTCTAGTGAGCATGAAGTCATATTGTTTTTAATGTGTATTTCTCTAGTAACTAAAAATTTTGTGCATCTCTTCATGGACTTATTGGCCATTTGTATATCTTCGTTGGAGAAATGTCTATTTAAGTCTTTGCCCATTTAAAAAAAATGTTCTTGTTAAATCATCTTCCTATGTTCTCTCTCTCTTTTGTTTTTTGTTTCAACTACCTGTCAGTTTTGCATACTGCCGCCAGGAAAACACATCTGATCATTTAGGTTATTTTAGAGTTTGGGGCCTTGATAAACTTGCACTGGTTGTAGCATGGTCTGTTATACTTAGTTTACAAGTTCCCAGAGCTGACCATTTTATTATATTACAATTGATTTCTATCAAGTTGACAGCTTTTTCTGGTGCACATGATATTCTTAAAGTGCTTGGGAATTAGCCCTCCACTTCTTCCACTCTAAACCAATGATGAAAAGAAATAGATGTCTAATCCATTAACCATTGTAGGATAACTCCGACATACAAATTCTGCACCATCTGCCAGGTTCATCCCTAGGATTGTGTTTCATTTACTCTTTAATTGTAACTTGCTTAATAATGCTCCATTTATTACTTCCTCCCTGACTTACTTCCCCATTTTGTTGGTGTTTCCTAGCATGTCCTCCAAAACTAACAACTTGCACTTGAATCCTTATCTCATGATCTACTTTTGGGGGATCTGAGCCAAGATAGAAGCTCAGATTGTATGCAGGGCAAAAATAGATGGGATGGCAGTGGTAGAGTGGAGGAGCATGAGAGCCATCCTTCAATTTCTGTTCTTGCTCAGCACTCCTAAGATGACTTCTTTTCTTGGTGGGGTAGAATGAGAAGCACATTAACAGCACCTTATTCCAGACAACTAGTAAGCAATTAAGCAGCCTATGTGGTTCTCAATGATATAATAAAGTAATCTGCTTTCTCTGGAAAAAAACAAACAAACCCTGCTATTGGTGGATTATCTTTTGTTTCTGTGTACTTTTACTATAATATACCTTGGTTATGTCAGAGAATGGGTTACTATCAAAAGTTGAGCATTACTTTAAATAAGATGCTCTTCTAAAATTTTGATTATTAGATAAATATGATCTCATGGTTAAGAATCTCATAGACAAGTTGTTATTATCTTCTTGGTAATATTATGATTTCCATCTCACAGATGGGAAAATTGGGATATAAAATAATAATTGAAATATGGTAAGCAAGTACTAAATCTTAACTTTATCTTTATTGAAATAAACTTTTTGGTTATAATTTAAATATCATTAAATCATTTTAATGAATGGGATAAAGACAAAAGGCTCACTTATGATACCTGCATTTGTAATAAAAGTAGAAGGAATGGCATGTGCTAGTTAAAAGACTCAGGTTTCAAAAACTTCAACATTTTTAATTTAGGCAAAAAAATTCATAGCATAAGTAAAGGATGTGGGAGCTCTGGCTAGACAGAAGTTGACCACAAATTTATAGGAGCCAGCAGTGTGATGTGGTTACTCTATTACAATGTCCAGAATCATTCTAAGAAGGCGCCTATCCAGGAGATGGGTGTATTCCTTGGTCAGCTCAAATGTGTTCATTGGAAGGACCAAAACCTAATGGGAGATGTTGCTTAAGTAGGAAGCTGCTAGAGGACTTTCAGAATGGTAAAATGTTCTGAGAACCCTGCTGTGTGAAGAACACTGGAGGACACTAGTGTTTCTGCATCTGGTCTGGGAGATACAGTGAAATTATGAGCTTTGGGATCAAACGGATCTGAATCAAAACTCATTTTTTATTCTGTAGCATTTTGTATTTGTACAATATAATATCTTTGTTCACTCCTTTTAAAGGGGGATACTAATCAATGCCTTCATATTCCTTAAAATATTGAAATAAGAGACTGTATTAAGTAATTGGTATATACCAACTATAGAGTAAATATAAGTTTTCATTCTTCAAATATTTGGAGAGTTGTTATACAAGAAGTTGCTTGCTGAAGCCAGTACTTATAGAAGAGGAAAATTCAGTGTTTTACACCTAGCTCTCTAATAATTATTTCAGAATACAGATGCCTCAGAAGTGTGCCCCACACCTAGAACTTGTTTATCCAATACTCCACATGCTAGTTATAGTAAGAATAATGTGGTCGAAACACAATTATTGGATAACCTACGTTGTCTGCAAGCCTGGTCATTCTCCATATATCAACTAATTGTACCACTACCTTCCTAGATGTTCAAAGCAAGTATCTTGGAGTTGTACGTTCTCTTCCACCTCTTTCTCTGTCCCATGCCACACACTGAATCTGGCTGATCTTGTCAACCATTACTACTAATGTATTCTAAATGCATCCACCTTTCTCCATCTCCTGGACTACCACCACAATATAAGTCATCATCATTTTTTTCTGATCCACTACAATAGCCTTATAATTGGCTTCTTTGATCCTATTCCTGCTGCTTTGGACTCCACTCTCTATGCATGGCCAAGATATATAAATCCATTATTTGAAATGCCTGCAGCTTCTTATTGCACTAAGGGTGGAACCCGTAATCTACACCACAACCTACAATGCCCTACCCTGAATGACCTCTGTCCATCTTTCAACCTTGTTTTCTAGCACCCTCACCCTATCCCTCCAACCACCAGTAATTATTTATTTATTTTCATAGGCATGCTAACTCCTACCTTTGACTTTTCATCCCAAGTCCTCCTGATTGGAACACTGTTACCCCTGAGACTATGTGTTATCTCATGCAAGAGGATGTCCTAAAACACCCCATCTTTAGTCACCAATCACTCCAATTTAATCGCTTTGATGCTTCAAAATATGCTTAATATTATCTTATAATTTTCCTACTTATTAATACATTGGTCACAATTATGGACATTAAATATGTGTTAAGTAAATAGATGCATGAACAATGAGACTAAATTCCCCACAAAATGTGTCCCTTATCAATGAACATATACAAGCAAGTTTTCTTTGTTGACTATCTATTAATAGATGCTATAGAAAAGATGTTTGCCCTGGCCAGAGACCCAACCAGATGATCATTGTAATCCTTTTCATTCTACGAGTTCTATTATCTTATTGACAATTACCACCTCCTACAGCTTAAAAATTGTTTTAAATGTGAAGAAATCAGTGATTTGCTTTGTATACTTTTAAAAAAGTGGAAGCAAAAGGGAAAAAAGAGCAGTTGTTCTAGAGCAAGCGTGTTTGAAAATGGATATATGAGCATGCATAAAATGAGTTTGTTAGTTGATTTTTATGAAGTTTTTTTGGGGAGACCTGAGATAAATATCATGCAGACTCATAAACTCTGACAGTTATGGATATTCATCCGCATACATGCTTCTTGTTGGAATTTGTGCTTTTCTATAAAAGTCAAAAAGCAGAGATACATTCTCTTCCATGTACTTCATCTTTTCCTTGTTTCAACTGTGTAAGTATTATTTACTCATCATGGCTTTCTCACTCCTGCTGATGGAGATCAAATTGATGACCCACGAACCGGTCAATTTGTAATCATTAAAAATTCCAGACTCTCTCTGGCACAGAAAAAGAACAATGGAAACTTGTCGTAGTCATTTCTCTTGGTTTATTTCTTTTATCTCATTTTTCTTTTCCATTTTATTCCCCACCAGTTTCTCCTTTTCCTTTCTTCATTGCCCAGGACTCCCGAGGGAAACTCAGATACTCTTTCACCAATCATTCCATTTTTGGTCAGCAGATTGAAATACCAGATCCTCCCAGCATCTCCTCAAATGTGCAATGTCAGTCGCCCTGAGTCTGCTGACTGCAGGTGTCCCATAGAGAGGGAGGGGGCAGGACATGAAGGGCAGTGACTGTCACGTGAGCTACATGTGGTTTATCTACCCTGTGGTGACATCTCTCATTCTCACTACTGTAGCGCTGCTCTGAGGGCACCCGATCTGTCTTTAATCTACTCTGACCACAAAGCAAATGTTTTAAATAAAATTTCTGTGTGAGTGAGTCAGTACTCTTCTGACCTTTTATGACATACCGAGGAGTGATGGTTTATTTTGCCTCAGTAAAAAAATTAATATAAGAGAAACATTTTTGTTATGTGGTATCTTTAAAAAACATGTACAAAAAGAAAGGAAAGACATATGGGCCGAGGAGTGAAATTTGGAAGCAAAAGTTCACTCTACATGAGGAAACTAATGAAAAGAATGTAGTAAATTTTCTTGGCAGTGAAGGGTTAAAAAAATAAACAGAAAGAAGTAGAAAAAGATACTCTTTACTAAACAGCTGGAATGACTTTAATAATGTAAGTTACATAGGATCTGAATCTCTAAGAAGCTTTATTTATGTTATCGTTTAAAATGAGACATCATAAAACCTTTTCAATCTATAAGGTGCTTGTTTGGCAGAGCTTGGGTTGCAATGAAGGAATGCGTTAATGTGTGTATTAGGCAACTTTTCACTGCTAGGACTAAAGGAGAAAAATTTTAATTTGGAGTATAGTTTCAGTTAATGTTTGGCTGGCTCCAAAGCAGGAACACGGTGGACAGAAATAGTAGAGGAAAGCTACTCACCTTATGGCAGTGGGAAGTAGAGACAGAGCGCAAGAGAGTCAGATAGAGAGAAAGGAATACACCGTTCATAGGCATGTTCCTAGTGACCTATTTCCATCAACCCGGTCCCACCTCCCAATAGCAAACTCAGCTATAAGCTCATGAGTGGATTAATCCATTGATGAGGTCAGTGCCTCATGGTAAAAGTACCTTTTGAAAGTGTCACTTCCGAACACGTGGGCTTCCGAGGGGACATTTTTGATCCAAGCCATAACAGTGTGTTTATGGTTCTCTCTTGAGGGAAGCTTGTTTAGACATAAAAATGAGTAGTCAGTGGCTTCCTCTGGCTTGGATGGATGAAGTGTCTGGGGGATACATAGCACATACAAGTTTCTATGCTATTTGACTGACTGGAAATGTCCAACTTCTGTATAATCAGCATGGGTTCTGAAGCCTAAACCAAATGTTCTACATCTAATAAAAGGGGTGTGGTATGTAGACTCTGAAATCCTCTGAATCAAATAGTAGTCCACTGTTCCAATAGTTTTCTGCTCTTCTATTTTATAAATAGAATGGCATTCTGTTGCTTCAGAATAGCAATGTATTGTGAATGCTTTAATGAACACTTACAAGTGAACACTTTGAGATGTGTGAAGCAGAGCTTGTGTAGTACTTAATGTTCCATTGACTATGATTAAAATATGGAAGGGAATTTCTTTTAGCTTAAATTGTACCTTTATCCAAGGAAGACACAATGTATAAAAACAAAAATATGCTTACACAGATTGGAACATTTTGAAAAGAAAGAAGGCTTTAGAAGGAAATTGCAGACCCAGACAAGGAAAAGAGCTGAGAAGTTTACTATTCAAGAGAGGATAGGTTTAGAATGTGCCTATCCCTGTAACGTGGGATGTCTCTGCTTCCAACTGTTTTTAGCAATGTAATCTTGGTCAAATTGTTTCCCCTCTTACAGATACATGTCCCATAGGTCAAAGTGGGAATGATCATTCCTCTACACAATGGGGATAATTGAGGTCATGTATGCAGAGTGCAGCATATTTCTAGCATATAATCAATGCTCATTTAATTATTAAGGAACTGTCATTATAAAACACTTGCTGAGTGCAGTTTTATGTAACTTTTATCTGTCTTCTACTTGGTGTAGTATTTACAGACAACTTTGCCTTCTTCAACTCACAGTTCAGTGTTTGATGATTTTTAAGTGATGGCTATGCAGTGGATCCTAAAACGGGTGGAATTTTTACTCTACAAATTCAGAGAAAACAATTATATTATTTTTACAAGAATTTAATTGACGCTGACTCAGTTTTTTAAATCATTAGTTTAGCAAGGACTTGGATCTCAGACATAATTGAGGTTCCTTGGGAGTTGAAAGAAATGCTTGGCATCTTGTGCAGCGTAGAGCAGTCAGGGGATAACTTTGTGTGGACTTCTGTGGTGAGGCTCAGTGGCCTCTCTGCCAGTTTGGGCATTGGCCTCTTTGCTCAGACAGGGATCTCCAGTGTTTGGAGCCCTAGATTGATTCATTTTGCCCATTGAGATCTGATCATTCCATAAGAAACTAATACAAAACAGGTATAGAGGTCCTACTATTCATAGAACTCAAAAGATCTCTATTAACATACCAGGGGTGGGGAGATTAACTTCTTCCTTTTTCTCTATACTCCTAAAACTTCATTTTCTTCCACTACCCTCATCACTTATCTCTCTATGAGAAGAATACCTACTGTCATCTACTAAAAAAATTTAGAATTATGAAAACACTTCAGAAGAGTGAAGTCATCTTCAGACACATTCAGATTTTGCTCTGCAACATAAACTCTGTCAGACAAGAAAACACGAAAGTTTACCTATGTCCTTACGGGGAGAAAAACAGAGTAAACACACTCTTTTATTATGGCAAATTAACTTGCAGCATACCAATTTTGAACATGCACAAGGAGGAATTTTAGAAATGTTGTTTTAAACATATTTTTTTACAGATTTAAAATGGGTAGGCACATTCCTTACTTAGAGTTGGTAATGGGCAGTTGGGGAAGAGAACTCAATCTTGGATTCCTTTTGTGAACTCTTTAGCATGCGCTAAATCCATGCATGGGCATGGATTTATAGAAAAATTGTGAAGATAGCCTAAAGTGTTGCTAAGTATCATATATCCCATTTCCCTTAGTATTAATATCTCACATCCCTATGGTACATTTGCCACAACCAATGAATAAATGTATTGACATATTATTAAAGAAAGCCCAAATACTGGATTTCTCTATTAAAGGATTCTACACAGGACACCATATTAATTTTGGATGTCATTATTTTTGGAGGTCATTATTTTTGGATGTCATGGCTCCTTGGGCTCTTCTTGGCTGTGACTGTTTCTCAGACTTTTCCTGTTTTTTAAAAAACCTTAGCAGGTTTGAGGCATTCTATTTGGGTACATAATAGGATGACCATGTACTGCAACTTCCTTCTGATGCTTTTTTCAAAGTTATACAGAGGTTTTAGTTTGTGCAAAAAGGGAGACCACACAAGTAATTCTCATCAAATTATATCAAGAATACGTACTATCAACATGATTCATCTCTGTTTTTACTAACTTATTGCCTGGGCAAAATGATATTTATCAGGTTTCCAAACTGCGAAGTTAAGCTTTCTCTTTACTTCCCATTCTGTACTCTTGGGAAGGAAGGTACCATGTGTGGTCCACATTTGCAAGGTTTACATAATTGTTCAGATTTATTCTTTATGGAGGATTTATCTATTATACTTTATCTATTTATTTATTTATTTGTTGTGATGTGATATTGTGATTTAAAATAAGAATGTATTCTTGGTCTTTATTCCCATTTCGTCACATGGCTCCTAAAACCTTGGAATCTCCCAAGAGATGAGTGTCATTCTGTACAATAATGAGAGGACTGATGGATAAGATTGCCTGGATAGCTTCAGGATGGGGACTGTTGTCAGGGGAACCAACAAAGTAATTAGAGTATTGGAATTTTTAATCCCAACACCCGAGCTCTAAGGGAGAGGACAGGGCTGATTGTTGAGGTGATCAGCAATGGCCAGTGATTCCATCAATGTACAGTGGACCCCCAAGTTATGACTGGTCTGACATACAGACAACTTGGATTACAACTTGAATTTTAATTTTAACTTATGACCAAAGTCTTGAGTTATGGCCCGAATGCTGGCTACTTGTGCCTCCAGATGGTCTCGGTACAGATTTAACCCTTACAGATCTCTGGAAGAAACATTACAACATCCTTTCCTGGGTGGGTTCCTTTCCTCATGAATGAATTGAGTTGGCAAGTCAAGGGTCCACAAGCACCCTAAGGATAATGTTTGGAGAGCCCAAGTCAGTGAGCATGTGGAATACTGAGAGGACGGTACGCATGGAGATGGCATTGATAGTCCATGTTTTCTTATACCTTGTCTTGTCTTGTTCATGGGTTGTTCCTGAGTTTTAGCTTTTGTAATAAATTGGCCATCTAGTACGTAAAATGCTTTCCTGAATTCTGTGAGCCACTCTAGTGAGTGACTCAACCTGAGGAGGGGTTGTGGGCGCCTTTGATGTGTGGCTGTCAGATAGAAGTTTGACTAATGAGGGAACCCACCACGTGTGTTTGGCCTCTTAAATCAGAGACCATCTTATGGGATTGAGCCCTTGACCTGTGGGGTCAGTGATAACTCCAAATAGATACTGTCTGAATAGGATCAAATTCCAGGACATATGATTGGGGTCTTCAGTGGATTGGAGAATTTCTTGGTGTGTGAAGGAAAACCCCCACATGTAAGGTGTCAGAAGTCTTGTGAGTGTAGAGAAGAAAATGGTTGGCTTTTTTCCTTATATTTGTTTGCCTATTCATTCACTCGTTCATTCAGTGACTTACTTACATTGTTATGGATGGATACCTATTTATTTTACATGTTACTGTGTAATTCAATATTATGTTACTGATTTTGCTCAGATTCTCTCAGATTTTATGCTTAATAAAATTTTCCGTGCTACTTTTTCAAAGTCAACATACATCATTTCCTTTTATAAAAATGAAATGAATAAATATCTTTAAGGTTGATAAATTGTAATTTCTGTAAATACTCCCCATGCCAGGTGATTTTTTTAGGATTGAAGAAAACAAAATGCTGCCCAGTTTAGAATGCACCAGTGATCTGTGTTTTTAAAGTTGTGAACTCAACATGACCTCTTAAGGTTTGCAAGTAAGTACTTACTTTTGGCAGAGGACCACTTCCTGTTTTTACAAGTGAAAAAAAAACACCACTAAGGTCCGAAATGTCAAATGACTGTAAAATGCAATATTTGGTTGATAGAAGTTTAGCAGATTAGATATAGATGGCTTTGATTTCCTTCAAAATATACACAAATTTGAAATTAAAGCATTAAAAAAGAACTCAAGACATAACCCTATTTTAGGCTGTTCTTTTTTCCTACAAAATTTTGAAAAATGATTCAATATATGTGAGCATTACCAAATCATGCTAGGATTATTATCTAATAAATTATTATATTGTCTTCTTAAATGTATATTTAAAACCTATAATGTTAACAGTTATCTATAAAATTTTGGTGGAGAGTCATCATAGTTAAACTTCAGGAATAGTTGATTAAGGCAGATAATAACCTGACTATGGGTGATGATGGATATTAAATTTAGTATATAGATTATTCTGACTTCTGGTTCTGTCCCAGATGGACAAACCTAAGCCCATCTTCCTCACTGATTACAACTAGAAATGAGAGAAATAAAAGGAGCTGAAACACGAACACCCAAAGCAGGGCTTTTATTAGGGGACAGAGCTGCTGGACTGTCTCAAACAATGGTGAGAGCAACAACCAGGGGTTGGCTGGGTGAGGTTTATAAGGGCCGGGGGAGTGTGGTGGAAGCAGATGACTGGCTACAACTGGGGGTGAGGTGGGAAAAAACAGGTCTTTGTTTTCTTTGGGGTGACTCGTATCCTGTAGGCAGAGGCGATTTTAGGATTCAGGGTTTTCGGGGCCGTTATATCTAGCAGAAAACTCTATCAAGAAATACTTGGGCAAATATACATATGAAAAATCAACTACGCAAAGACACCTAAAGCAAAAAAAAGCTAGAGGGTTGAGAAATAGAATAAATCATTGCTTAAGTGACATGTGAGGGAATATATTTTTTATCTTTTGTTCTTTTTTGTAGTCTGAACTGCACAATTGTGGCATCGAAGGTGAAAAATTTCAATAATAATCCCATATATCTATATCTACCCTAAGTAAAACAAGCTGTTCCTGTAGTTTAAAGAGTGGAGAGGATTCCTATTTTTATATTTATATATATGTTCTTTCTGTCTCTATTGGCTAAAGCCACCAGATAAAAGAGGGCTATGAGAGTCTGAGGGCTGGGGTATCCAGAGAGGAGATGGCTAGAGAAAGGGACCCTTAGCTCTGTATCTGGACACATAGAGGTCTACGGCTTGCAGACCTAAATAAACATAACAAAAACTTCAAAAACTGAACTAAGATTTAAAGTAATGCCAAAGTTTTCTTCTAAACCCTGAACAGCATGTTTGTCAAAAACAGACCCAAAGGAGTGTGGCACAGTCTTTGAAAAGAGAAATGAATTTATAATCATACAAAAAATGAGACAATGTGCATCATAATTATAACTGAATTTATTGTCTACAAGTACAAGCAAATTAACATTCCCCAGTTGGTTTTTAATAGGACCTAGAATTTACACACCATACTATTCAAAATGTCAAAGATAGAATTCAGAATTTGTCCAAAAGAAAGAAGCAAAAAAAAAAAAAAGGAACCAATTATAAAGGAAAAAGTTAGTTAATGGATGAAATCTCAGCTTAGTTAGATATTTGAAGTGTCAGACTAAGCATTGGTAAACACATTTGTAATGGGTAAAAAAAACATTCAATCTAAGAAATAGAAATAAAATAAAAAAGTGTATAACCATAAAAGATGATATCTGAACTAAAAAGCTACCTGATAGAGCCAATACTAGGAAGAATATGAAAAAGAAAACAGGGTCTTTGAAGCTATATTGATAAAAATTATTCATAAGTAAATTCAGAAAAAATGAACAGAATCTTTGGTACCTACAGGATAATATCAAAAGTTCTACTATATCACTGGAGTTTTAGGACAAGAGAAAAGAGATATATGGACAGAATATATGTAATGGAATTAGGGCTTAAAATTTTCCATGTATGGGAAAGGACAAAAGTTCATGGACTGAAGAATCTCATCAAATCCCATATGGGATAATCAAAAGAATCCAGGCTCAGACACATCATACTAAAAATGCTGAAAAATAACCTGAAAAAAATCCTGAAAGAAGCTATCAAAACAGACACATTGCATATAGGTCAAAATGTGATCTGAATAAACAAAAATCATTGAGACTAGAAGACAGTGGAATATGTCTTTAAAGTGATGGAAGGAAAACAAAAAATCACAGCTCAGAAACCTATCAATTTAAAATTTTATATCCAAGGAGATTATCCTGGCTAGGTTTGTTTTCTGCTGCTATTACAGAATACACAAGATTGTGTAATTTATAAAGAAATTTATTTCTCATAGTTCTGGAGGCTGTGAAGTACAAGACTGAGGGCTGAGATCTTTTTTAGTGCATCATAACATGGCAGCAGGCCTCCCATGTGAGGAAGCATGTGCAAGACCCAGAGAAAATGAGAAACACACTGCATCTTTTTACTAGGATACTCTGAAGGGAATGCATTAATTCATTCATGAGGGTAGAGCCCTCATCTCCTAACTACCTCTTAAAAGTCCCACTCCTTAATATTGTAACAATGGCTATTGAATTTTAACAGGAGTTTTGAAGGGAGCATTCAAGCTACAGCATATTCTTTAGAAATGAAGACAAAGGAAAGGACATTGAAGGACAGATAAAAAAGTACCATTTAATAAACCTGTTCTAAAATAAATTCTAAATAAAGTTACTTCCCTTGAAGTTAGCCAATAAAGAATAAATAATAAAAGTGGGAAATATGTAGGAAAGTATTAAAACTATCTTTTTTCCTCTTTAATTCTTTTAGATATGTATTGTTGTTGAAAACCAAAATTATAACATTCTCTGATGGGGTTTTCAATGTATGTAAATACACTACATTTGACCAATATAACATAAAGTGGTAGGGTAAAGTCATCTATATATTACAAATACTTCTATATTTTACTTGAAATGTCAATATATTAACTCTAATGAGACCATCAAAGACAATACATACATACATATGAATATTTTATATATATTCACACACATATGTAAAGATTTCATTTATATATATGTACATCAACATAATATTTAGAGTAGCCATTTACAAAAAGAGATAAACAAAATTCCATCTAGTAGATATACTAGAATTAAGCATTAAAACATTCAAATAATTTCTTAAGAGGTAGGAAAACAAAACAGGAAAAAATCGGCAGAGACAAAATGAAACAAATAATAATATAGTAGACCCAAGCTCAACCATATAAATTACACTAAATTTAAGTTATCAAAATAAAATAACAGGCTATCAAAATGAATTAAAATAGAAATATCTGCCTGCTATATGATATCTACAAGAAATTTACTTTAAATAAAGGACATAGGTTAGAAACAAAAGGAAGGTAATATATACATTATAGACTTTTCACAGTCAATGGTAGAACATTAGACAGAAAACAAGAAAAGCTATAGAATACCTGAAAAACATTAGCAATCACAGTAGCTAATGTTTATTGAACACTCTATCCAACAACAGAAAATACATTCTTTCCAAGGGCATTTAAAACAGTGATCAAGATAAACCAAGATGGATTATAAACACATTTTAACACACTTGAGATTATTGACATTAATCAAGCTGTGTTCTCTAAATTGAACTAGAAATCAATAACAGGAAAGTACCTGGGAATCAATAGCAGAAATCAATAACAAGAATGTAACTGGAACTCAATAGCAGAAAATTGCCTGGTCAAAGAAGAACTTATAAGGGGAATTAAAATGAAAACAAAGTCTATCAAAACTTTTGAATTGAGCTGTAGCATAGTTCAGAGGAAAATTTATAACACTAAATGTCGATATTGTATAAAAAAGAATGATCTCAAATTGATATTCAGAGCTTTAGCCTAAGAAAAACAAAATACAACCAAGGAAAGAGAAGGAAGGAAATAATGAAAAGAAGTAAAATATTGAACTGAAAAACTGCAGAAAAAGTCAATTAAAATCAGAGATTAATTCTTTGAAAAGACCAACAAATTGATAAACTGAGCTAAAATAACTAATAAAAAAGAGAAAGATACACATTAAAACAATCAAGTATGAAAAAGAAAATATCACTACCAACTGTCTGCAAATTAAAATAATTAGTAAGGAATATTGTAAATATTATAATACCAAAAGACTGACCATTTTAAAAAAATAAATTTTATTGTGTTTACTTAAGCTTACTACTTAGCTGTGTTGCTGTAACTAATGTCTGAGATAAATCAACTTAAATAGAGGAAAGAAGCCAGGCATGCACCCGTAAGAGACTGAGGCAAGAGGACTCCAAGTTTAAGCTTAGCCTAGGTAACTTAGAGAGACTCTGTCTCAAAATTAAAAAAAAAAAAGAAAGGCCTGGGGATGTAGTTCAATGCAAAAGCCCTGAGCTCGTTAGCCAATATTCAAAACAAACAAACAAACAAACAAACAGTAAAAAAGAATGAAAAAAAGTTTATTATGGCTCACAGTTTAAGAGGTTTTAGTCCAAAGTCCATTGGCCTTGTTGCTTTGGACCTGTGATAGCACAGTATTTCATGGTGGGAGCATGTGGTGAAGGAGGCCTGATCATCTCATGGTATTTGAGGGGCAGAGAGAGATGGAGGGAGAGGTCAGCATCTCAGTGTCCACCTTCAAGGTTATGAACCAACTTCCTTCCACTAGGCCTTTCCTTCTACAGGTTCTACCACCTCCCAGCAGCAACACAGGCTGGATACCCAAGCCCTCAACTCCTGGAACTTGCAAAGGAGGGGCATTCCAGATTTAAACTATTGTAGTATACAAGTAGTATACATGGTGTTATGGGATACTCATGTATAGTAGAACGGTTACTGTAGTAACAAGAGTGACTCATTTTTTGAAAAGAAGAAATATTCAATCCTGTACTTTAGAAGGTAGATTTAAAGTCAGGAATTTGAGCCAGGAAGACAGTCTAATAGTACTATAGCCCCAAAATGAATCCATGCAATTGAATCTATGCCCTAGTGTAGAGATTTTCAAATGATTTTTGAACTTTTCAAATGGTTTAGCAGAACTACCACAGGGTCCCGTGTGTGTGAGTGTGTGTGTATGCACACGCATGTGTGTTTGTTGGAATGGAAGAATATCTGGGACTTTTCCTTTCTCCACCATCTAAGTCACAGAAGCTCTGCTTGGATTGTATTTTATTGGAGTCCCAAACAAAACTTTTCTGGAGAAAAGTTTCATGGCTAAAAATAAACATGAAAATCTCCATTAAATAAACAAAAGACCAAGGCCATTGACAAGGATCACCAGGACAGGCAGACAGCAAGGCAGACAGACAGGTAGACAGCAAAATTCTTCACCAAAAGCTGGCATTAGAGTCTGAAGAATTTTTCCATGATCTTATCAGGGGTAATTTAGGCTTTGAGGACAGGAACCTTAACTAAAGGACTGCTAGGGAGTTCAGCTGTTGATAGGAAAATTACAGGGAACTAGCCAACGACGTCATTGAGGCAAGAACACACTTTGTGTTAAATTGGGCTGCAAAGGTCTGAACTATAACTATGAAAAATATGATCTAGTAAACTATGGCCTGGGAGCAACTTTGGTCCCAGAGTCTGAGAAGGGGCCAAATCTACAGAGGGGTAATATCTCCATGCCATGCCCTTCAAGGGGTGCTTCTTTAAAAACTGCATATAGCATCACCTGGGAAATTCCTTTAATTAAAACACAGATTCTGTATTCTGTCACCCACCTACTGATTCTAGACCTTAGGCTGGGATCCAGAAAACTGGTCTTTTTTTGCTTTTTGTGGAACTAGAGATTCAGAATGAGCTATATCACTAACCCTTTTTTATTTTGAGACAGAGTTTCACTAAGTCACTAAATTGTCCAGGCTGGGTTCAAACTTACAATCCTCCTGACTCAGCCTTCCAGAGTGCTGGAATTGTAGACATGACCCACTACATCCAGCCAGGAACCTGGTCTTTTTAAGAGGAGTACATCCTGGCGAATTTGATACTTGCTGGTGCTAGCTATAATTTCACCTTTTCAGACCCTTTCTGTAAAATGTCTGGTTGAGATGAAGCTGGGTCTTTATACGCCAGGTTATTCTTCCTATAAATAATACCAGTGAGGGCTAGTGATGTAAGAATCCAACTCGCAGAATTTTTGGCTTTTATTGCAGAATTATTATAACTTTACAGATAACTGACAGCACAAAAATCATTTTTAGGTTTTCTTTCATGAGGACAGGTTCAGGAAAGTCATCATGCATAGTTTCTTGAAGGAAGGGAAAAGGCATTAAAAACAAAGAGTGGAAGGAAAAAAATGGAAACAAAGCTTTTGCAAATGGGCAGGGGAGGAAGAGTTGAAGGGAGAGAAGGGGAATGGGAAAGAAGATGAATTAAGATATAATATGTACAGGTAGAAACTCCTTATTATGAATGTGATCATCATGTATGGGACATATGTACTAATAAAAAATAAAAAAAATTTAAAAAGAAATTGAGACAGAAATCATGTGTGACATGAAGTGTGGGTTTTGTTGGGAAAGATGAGGAGCCTAATTGTTATTATTTGAATACATATGACATATGATTTGCAAATTAAATCAGCTAACCTACCTTAAAATGTCATTGCTTTCCATGTTTGCACAGAAAACCGTTTATTAACCTGTAAGGATGTTTCACTGAGGAATGATTCACTCATGTTTTGTGTTTTGAGTGTTTTCCTTGGAAATTTCCTGGATAAATGCAAGGAATGGGCCCCCAAAGAAATTTAGATGAATGGTCCTTTGGTTGATGTATGAATGAGTGGGAAAAACAGAGCTCCCTTAACCAGTGCCTGTGAATCATGTGGAGTTCTTGATAAAATGGAGAACTGATTCAATAGGTTTCATATATGGGAAGAAATTTATATTTTTATTCATTCCTAGTTGATACCAGTGCTGCCACTGGTCCTCTGACTACACTTGGAATAGCTTTGCTAGGGCTTAGAATATAGCATTCCCTGCCTGGTACATGGGGGTGATGGACTCTCTACTGTAGCTCTCTCTGGGTGCTCCCTTAAGAAAGTTTGAGGGCTCAATAGATGAGTGAAAAGGAATCATATCTCAAAAAACCTCAGATGGCTGTGGACAATACAGTTAGAAGGATGATGCAATATTATGTAATTTACCAGACCTTTGAACAAGTACTTGGGAGGAAGCCCTTGCCAGTAGAAATCTCTGTAGGGAATTTGCCAGCACTGCCTTTAGAGATGGTTTGAAAAAGTGATATTGGGTTATTCCACCACTAGCAGTCCTGGGAACACTTTGAACAGCGAGAGCAATCCCCAAGAACTGTGGTTGAGATCTGAACGAAGAGATCTCTGCCCTCAAGTGACCGGAGCATTATAGTTTTCTAGAAGAGAGAAGGAAGTCAGGTTTTGCTTTGGGGTAAGAAGTGAATAGAAATCTGAGGATTCTCACTTTTTCTGAGTAACACAGGGAATAGAACAATATTTTCATTCTGCCATGGATCCTGGATGGGCTGGAGGTCTAAAGAACATTTTGTGTAAGAGTTTTGGGTGGGAATGAGTATAGGAGAGATGTGTGCCGGTGGAAGAACCCCCAGTCACCTGGATTTCTCTTGTGGATGGAGAGAACCATATAAATAATACTTTGCTGACACAATCAATGAACTTGGAGAATCCCCTTAAAGATTATTATTATTGTAAATCTGACTTGACTTGTGTCATCATTCCTACTACCTGACTCCGGTTGTCGTTACTTCTTTCTAGGTTAGGAGGATTACTTACATGCAGCTGGTTTTCCGCTGTGTTATTCCTTTTAGTGAATATTATGAAAGTTTTCTCTTCTATAGAATATAAATGCTTGCTTTAATGTCTTTGGTTGCAAAACTTAGATGAGTTTTTATCTCAATAGATTGTTCATTTTTCCGTATAAACTATTAAGATTATACACTATGAAAGGGAGCATAAGAGCCCATAACATTTAATGAGAAAAGAAATTATGTTCAAATTTCCTATTATCTACTAATTTTAAGTACATTTTAGTTGAAGAATCTTGGACATTGGAACTGTTCTTCTATAATGAAATTTGAATATTTGAAAGAAACTGATGATTAAGAATCTGAAGTAGGATGTCAGTTTTTGGTTTTTTCAGTTGACACAAAGATTTCAAAAGTTTGTTCAAAATTTTCACTTGAGAATTGTTAAGTGAAAATCTTTTCTTTTTTTCGTACCAGGGATCAAACTCCAGACCTTGTGTTTGTGAGGCAGGCAGTGGCACCGCTGAGCAAATCCCCGGCCCAAAAATCTTTTTTTTCTCTCCCTCATTTTATCACTTTTTCTTCTTCTTCTTAGATCTTTGGCAGAAAAGGATTTACAATTAGTTCTCATAAAATGTTTCTTTCCTACACACAAATCTCACACTCTGAAACATTAATTGGCTTTCTCCAAGTACTCACTGTGGGGAAATCTCCTCAGAAGCAGCCTGTGGAGGCTGAGTTAGAGTGCTGACGTCTTATCAATGCCATAGTGGGAAAATGTGTTCTCGATGAGTAAGCCATTGAGCTCGTTCAAGGCATCTGAATTAGCCCAGACAGATGGTTACTGATAGATGAGATATGGTCAGAAGGTGCCAGTTCTACTGCCTTGGAATTTTTTTGTAACAAAGTTTGTTTCCAAAGGAAAAACAAACCTGCAAATGAGTAAACAGCTTAAAAAATCAAACAAACAAACAAAGAGCAAGAATAAACTAATTCTTTAACAGAGAATCTAAGGAAAATGACTCAGAGATGAATGTGTGCTTGGATTATTTTATTCTAACTTTTTTTTTGCTTTTTTTTGGGGGGGGGTATCAATATCATTAAGGGCAGGAACCCACTGGATTGATATTCCACAAGCAGACTCCTACTGTGTGAGGTCTTCCTTTCCAGGAGTCTTTTTTGAGTCTATTTACTGAGACCTGAATCAAAATGTTAAACATCATATATAAAGAGTTCATGTACATTATGTCTTTAATCTGTTGAGAAGTTTCTGTTCTACTTCTAGTCTCCTGATAGCTTTTACCATGAACAGCTGTAGAATTTGGTCCAATACTTTTTCTCCAACGAGTGACAGGATCATACAGCTTTTTCCTTTCCTCTGTTAAAATGATGACTTTTGGGGGTGGATCTTCCAATGCTGAACCAACGCTGCCAACCCTATAACAAAACCACTTTCTACAACCTGCCAGATCTGACTTCTAAGAGTTTGTTTTGTTAAACAAATTTCTATCTATGCTCGTACTTTTTTCTTCTATTATCTTTATCCAGTTTTAGGATTAGCACAATGTTGAGTTCCTAAAATGAGGGGAGAAGTGTTCCTTCTTTTTTCTGCTTTAATTGTTTGATATAATTTATCAGTTAAAATGTTTATGAGCCTACTGTTGTCATATAGGTAGGTTTTCAAGCTAGGAATATACTTTCTTTAATAGGTGCTATTCAAATTTTATATTTCCTCCAGAGTTAGTTTCATTAATTTGTCTTCCAAGGTACTTCTTAGAAGTTGTCAAATTTATTTCCAAAACGATTTTTGTAATATGCTTTCTATATCCTTTGAAATTCTGTAAAATCTGTGGAAATGTCTCCTAGATCTTAATATTGTAATTTAAAAAATGTATACCATACTGTGTAACAGGAAGAAAAGGTGTAAAAGAGCAGGGGAATTGGGAAGGGTAGGGGAAGGGAAAAAAGGGAAAGGAAAAAATATGAGAAGAGGAAAAAAATGGAAACAAGGTCTTTGAAAATAGGGAAGGGTGGAGTGGGTGAAGGGAGGGCAAGGGAAGGGGAAAAAAATAAGAACCAAGATACTCATGTAAAGGTACAAGAGCCCAATGATGAAAGTAACTGTATTTTATACCTAAAATGTACCAATAAAGTTAATGGGGAAAAAATAAAAATAAAAATAAAAAAAACAGTTCATGTACATTAATTTAAAAGCTCATTGGAAACATATATAAAGAATATAGATATTTGGAAAATGTAGAATTGCTATCAAACATATGAAAGAAGAATTCACTCTAACAAGCAAAAAATTCTATGTGAAATTACAACATAAGCCCATTAAAGTGAAAAGTAAAAACAAGAAGAATATACTCAGTAATTGTACTTGTTGAAATCAAGTGCCCAATTAATGAATTGAGCTCTTTTCTAAACTTCTTGTGATCTTGAAAATCAGTGTTAACTTTTGAAAGGCCATTTTGGCTGTACAGTAGATGCATTCAAACTTTAAATGCTTATTATTTGATCCATTTTATTTAAAAAAATTTATAGTAGTATACATTTTTGAATAATCATATATGTATTCACATGGGTTATTGGTACATATACATATTCCATCTTGATCCCTTTTATTTCCCCTTTCCCTCACCAATGATCCACTTAAAAAGTAAATGTAATCATGATTTTCCTGCGTTATAATCCTCTCTGCCTCTGCCCCCTTAATTAAAGCAGAGGCCATAATTTTTGTTGTAAAGGGCTACACAATAAATATTTTATGGTTTGGGGGCCATTTGGTCTCTACTTCAGTCACTTCATTCTGATATGGTACACAAAAACAGCCATAGAAAACAAGCAAATGGATAAGAATGGCTGTATTTCATTCAAACTCTGTTTAAGACATGTTTAAATTTCACCTAATTCTCACATCTCACCAAATATTAATGTTCTTAAGATTCTTTAACCATTGAAAAAATGTTAAAAATCATTCTTAGTTTACTGGTTATTCCAAAACCAGGTGGTAGGCTGGATTTGGGCTTTTGGTTGCAATTTGCTGACCTATGGCTAAACCATAAAGCTCCAATCCCCAAACATTTTACTATATTCTCTCAAAACAAGCCATGAACTTTCATGCCACGGTAGCTGTTGTGTGTCTGCCTTTCTCACTGCAGAGCGTGTCACCCTCACTCCCATTTTCCTGAATTCACTACTTGTGTTGATTTAGAGGTGAGCTTTTGTAAAATTATTATTAACAGTACATATGTATGGGATGGAGTGTGATAATTCCTTACATGTATACAAGGTGCAATGAGATGAGCTTTATGTCAGTTTGCTGTGACAGAGGGTGTTAGGCTCGAATAGAACTTTTCTGATTATGAAATCTCCCTTGAATAAAGAAGTCCTTCAGGTTGTTCTGCTATGAAGAAGAAGGAGGAGAAGGGGGGAGGAGGAGGAGGGAGCGGGAGGGGGAGGAAGAAACAGAGAACAAAACTTAAAAATGAGCACCAGATTAAAGATTGTAAGATTTTTGGTATGATTTAGTGTCAATCAAGGTGTATTCAATCAACAAGCACAAAATGTTTAGCCCTCTATTTTCATAGGTAGGGACCCAAGATTGCAGTGGATGTGGGGTGTCTGAGTTTGAAAGGATTATCACCCAGGAAAATGGGAAAGCAAGCACAGAAAGGTGAAGTTGGACACATAAATAAGCAAATATATTATGGGTTGGCCTTATTTTCAGCTGGATCAAGACAAATTGAAGCTACATAGGGAAGTGGTTATGCAACAGAACAATAAACAAAAGCATATCAATTTCTTATGATCTGTGATTTTTGAAAACGTACAATGAGAGATAACAAATAGGTCAATTACTTTTATTTTAGTGTTTCTAAGAACTTGTAATGTTTTAATAAATACATTTTAAAATGTTTGTTGCAAAAGTAATTTTATGAAGTTGTTTGCTCATCTTGAATTCAATAACCCTTACCTCTGGAGAACCTAGTTACAGGGAGTGTGAAGTGATAATGACACACACACATTACTCAATGTATAACTATGTAGGATACACAAATATATATGTTACTGATAAAGTAAATATCCTTGAGAAACTAACATTCCAAACATATGCAAAAGAAAATAAATTGCTATAGTGATCTACCCAGTACCCACTTCCCAACCATTAATTCATGGCCAAACTCGTTCCCCTGACTTCCTCCTCCATATTATTTTGAGAGAAATCCTAGGCATCATATTATTGCATCTTCAGCATTTCTGTGTGCATCTCTAAAAGATAAGGACTCACAAATAAAGTCACCATGCCATTATCATTCTTAAAAATGCTTAACAATAGGGATGGGGATGTAGCTCAGTAGTGCCTTGCCTGCCTGGCAAGCACAAGGTCATGAGTTCGATTTCTGGTACTAAAATAAATATGGTTAGCAATAGATTCTTAGTATCATCAAATATCTAGATAATGTTTAACTTTCCAGTTACTTTATAAAAGTTCTAAGTGTGTGTTTGTGCATATTCAGTTTTTTAAAAAAATTCTTTATTTGAATTGACATCCAAATACATGATTACAAACAGTTGATATATCTCTCATTCTCAAATAATTTTAAATGTATACCTTTTTCTCTCTTTTTCATTTTTTGCAATTCATTCTTTGAATAAACTGAGCCCTTTGTCAAGAGTTTGGGTTTTGTAGGCAATTCCAGGGGGCTCTGCCCTTCGAGTTTTCTTAAGTTGGCAGTTATATCTGGAAGCTTGATCATATAAGCCTGACAATTAATTGGTGGGGACAAACATGGCTTGTTGGTGGTTTTAGGTTCTTCTAGAAGGAGGCATCTTAGAAACATAGATCCATCCATTCATTAGTGCTTATAAATTGTTATAGTATAATTTTAGCAACTTTTTTTCAATGTATTTCCCAAGTGGTATAATTTGTGTAAAAAATCAGGAAAAATGCTTGTTTTCTTTCCTTTATGCTTACTAGTAATGAGTTTGCAACTCCTCCAATTTTGATCAAAATTTAGTGTTGTTGTTTATTTGGGGGAGTTTATTGTGATACCATAGACTATACATACAGACATACATGTATGCATACAAGAAGCACAGACCCCTAGTGTGCTTTAATCTACTGCAATTATTCTTCTTACTGACAACAAAATTATCCCCACTATGACCGGTGGGGGCTTATTCAGGTCAGCTCCTGAGTCCTTTTACAAGACACAGTATTTGTTAAGTCCATTTCATATGTAGGATTCCAGTCTCTGTACATTTCCTACTCCATATGTGCAAAGAGACTTTTCCAAAAGAAGACCTGGTTCTTTTCAGTGGGAAAAATACTCGGATACCGTAGTTTCGCTTGTGAGAGTTATAATTGTAACTGGGGTGGCCTTCCTTCTCAGTGGGTGATACTAGGAAATACAGAGACATGTTTTTAAAGAAATGGGAATTGTATTGATACTGTGAATTCAAACTTGGAAGTACTTACTGTTTTTATTTAACATAATTCAGTATCATATTTCTTTCTTCTACTAAGGGGCTTCAGTATTCAGATATGCTGGAAATTATAGAATTAGAGTATCATATAAAAACTCATGTCTAGCCATGTACGGTAGCATGTGCCTATAATCCCCAAACTCTGGAAACCTGAGGCAGGAAGAGCACATGTTTGAGCCCAGCTGGGGCAACTTAACACAGAGAATTCCTGTTTCAAAGTTAAAAAAAAAAAAAATGAACGAAAGGGCTGGGGATGTAGCTCAGTGAGAAGACCCTGGTGTTTTTCTCTAGTACTGAGAAAAAAAGAACTAATGTCTTTTTATTCACAACATTATGGCAATAATTCTACCAATCTACTACTAACAATATGATACCAAAAAAGAGTATGTGACTATTTTTTTATATAGTTGTCTTTGTCTTCAGCAATTAGATATTAGAATATAAATTTTAGAAATGTGTATTATTGTGTTCAAAGTTGCATAGGTAGCTTAATTCCTCTATTTGTGACTATGTTACAAATTATCTATGTATTTAGGACTGTTAATTTTATTTTATTATGTTTTGGCATTACATTAAAAATAACTAGGTTTTATAATTATGTGAACCATTTACATAGTTTCAAAGGAAAATATTCAGAATGAGGTAACTTCTTTCTCAAGTTTATCTCCCTCATTCTTTTTCTTTGTCTTATATGTAGATATTTTAAATTTTAATTTTATTGATACCATTTAGATGTATATAATGATCACATTCCTCATAGGGAATTTGTACCTGTACATGATGTATCTTTTTTTTTTGGTACTGGGGATTGAACTCATGACCTTGCACTTGTGAGGCAGGTGGGGACACCACTGAGCTAAATCCCCGGCCTGTACATGATGTACCTTGATTCTTCTTTTTCTTTTCTAGTCCCCTTCCCTCTTTTCAACCCCTCTTCTCCTTACTACTTACAAATACCCTGATTTTATTTTTTCCTTCTTTTCCCATTCTTTTATTTATTTTTTTCCCATTAAGTTTATCGGTACATTTTAGGTATAAAATACAGTTACATTCATCATTGGGATCTTGTACCTTTATATGAGTGTCTTGGTTCTTATTTTTTTTTTCCCTTCCCTTGCCCTCCCTTCACCCCCTCCACCCTTCCTTATTTTCAAAGACCTTGTTTCCATTTTTTTTCCTCTTTTCATATTTTTTTCTTTCCCTTTTTTCCCTTCCCCATACCCTTCCCAATTCCCCTGCTCTTTTACACCTTTTCTTCCTGTTACACAATATGGTATACATTTTTAAAATTACAATATTAAGATCTAGGAGACATTTCCACAGATTTTACAGAATTTCAAAGGATATAGAAAGCATATTACAAAAATTGTTTTGGAAATAAATTTGACAACTTCTAAGAAGTACCTTGGAAGACAAATTAATGAAACTAACTCTGGAGGAAATATAAAATTTGAATAGCACCTATTAAAGAAAGTATATTCCTAGCTTGAAAACCTACCTATATGACAACAGTAGGCTCATAAACATTTTAACTGATAAATTATATCAAACAATTAAAGCAGGAAAAAGAAGGAACACTTCTCCCCTCATTTTAGGAACTCAACATTGTGCTAATCCTAAAACTGGATAAAGATAATAGAAGAAAAAAGTATGAGCATAGATAGAAATTTGTTTAACAAAACAAACTCTTAGAAGTCAGATCTGGCAGGTTGTAGAAAGTGGTTTTGTTCTAGGGATGGCAGTGTTGGTTCAGCATTGGAAGATCCACCCCCAAAAGTCATCATTTTAACAGAGGAAAGGAAAAAGTCATATGATCCTGTCACTAGTTGGAGAAAAAGTATTGGACCAAATTCTACAGCTGTTCATGGTAAAAGCCTAGAAGTAGAACAGAAACTTCTCAGCAGATTAAAGACACATACTCCATACTTTCAGCGAGAATGCCTTGTATGAATGGAGAAGATACAATGCTTTCTCCTTAAGGTGGGGAACAAGGGCAGTTATGCTGACTCTTTATCTGTCCATTAAACTTTGAAACCTAGTCCTCACCAAAATAGTCTGGCAATAAAATGACACAACTAGGATAGGACTGGCACGGCAGAAGCAAAATCTTTATATGTAGATGAAATGATCATCTGCAGAGAAAATACTAAGAAATCTCTAGAAGCCCCTAGAACTTGTACTTGAATTTAGCAGAATTAGAAAATACAAGGTATATATAAAAATTCAGGTCTGTGTATACTTGCTATAAATGAAAAATTGGATATTGAAATCTAAAAGTTACGTAGGAGTACAAAGGACCTAGAAAAGTTAAAAACAAAAACAAAAACAAAAAGAGTGTTGTAAGACATTTAGTATCTAATTTTAAGACTTCTTCTAAAGGTACAGTAATCAAGGCAGTGTTGGTGTAAGGAAAGACATACAGATCAAGATCATTGGAATAAAACAGAGAATCTAGAAATAGAACCACACATATATGGTCCACTGAGTTTTGAAAGATTATTTAACATTAGCATTTTATAGAATATAAACTCGATTCAAGAGCCGAGGAAGAGATAGTGTCTTCAGCAAATGGCACTAGAACACCTGGTATCTGTATATAAAAAATTAACCTCAACACTTTTTTTCCATACGTGAAAATAACTTGAAGGGATCTATGAACCTAAATAAGAAAGCCTAAAAGTATAAAACTTTAAGAAAAAATTATAAGGGAAAATATTTATGAATTCAGGGCAGGCAAGAACTATCTAGGATACGAAAAACATGATGTATAAAAGAAAAAAATTGATAAATGGGATTCCATCAAAATTTAGAACTTTAAATGACCTCATTAAAATGAAAAGTAGTCCTTAAACAGACCATATTTACAATATGTATAAACTATGACCAGAATATATAAAGAATTCTTAGAGCTCATTAATAGACAACCCAATTAAAATGTAGGCATAAGAAGATGATAAATAGCTAGTATAGCCCAAGGAATGGTGTGCAACTCTAGAATCAGAAAAATACTAATCAGTACAATAATAAGACTGAATTATACACTCATTAGGGAGATGAAGTCAAAAGTTTTAAAAGCCTTGTCATGGCTTTTTCTTTTTGTTGGATTCTCCCCCTTTGCATTTAATTTGTCACACCCAATGGATTCATTCTGCTGGGTTTCCTGGGGTTGTGATCCTCATTGTCTTTTCCTAGGGTATTGTCTAAAATTTTTTGGAGTGCCGGTTTGGTATTCATGAAGTTCCTAAGGTGCTCTTTATCATGAAAGTATCTTATTTCTCCATCAACTTTGAAAGATAGTTTTTCAGGGTACATCAATCTGGGTTGGAGGCTGTTTTCCTTTAGGGCTTGAAATACATCACTCCAAGCTCTTCTTGCCTTGAGGGTTTGCATTGAGAAGTCTGCTGGGATTCCGATGGGCTTTCCTTTGTATGTGATTTGTTTCTTTTCTCTCACTGCTTGTAGAATTTTGTTCTTCTGTTGGGTTTCTGGAATCCTAACTATTATATGCCTATGTGTAGATTCTTTTTAATTAAGGCTAGCTGGAGTCCTATATGCCTCACTTATCTGTATGTCAAGTTCTTTTCCCCTCCTTGGGAAGTTTTCTGCCATCACTTCTGTGAAGAGTTTTTTTTATGTCATCTGCACTCTCCTCTTTCTTCATGGACTCCAATCAGTCTTATGTTATTCTTCTTTGCATCGTCTAGCAGCTGCTGGATTGATTTCTCATGTTCCCTTACAATTTTAAAGCAATTTTTCTTTTCCTCCTTACTAATTGCAATCTTATCTTCTATATCTGAAATTCTATCCTCACATTGGTTCATTCTGCTGCGCACACTTTCGATGGAGTTTTTAATCTCTTGGAAATCTCTTTGTATCTGTTTTATGGATTCCATTTGTTTCCTATGTTGGGATTCCATCATGTTCCTCAGATCCTCTATTTTTTTTTATCTGTGTCCTCTCTAGATTTATTAATCATGTCTTGCACCATGAGCAAAATCTTTGCTGTTATCTGAGTAATTATTTCTGATTTCATTTTTCCCAGATCCTCTTTTGTTGCCAGTTCAGAGAGTCCAGGTGGTTGAGTATCAGAGTGTTCCATCTCGTTTCCCTTTGGGGTTGCTGTAGGTGATCCAGAAGTCTGTTTTTGAGACTTGTTTATGTGTCTTCTCATTTCCACTGGAGGGGGTGCTTCTGGCACCCACAGGGCTCACCTTCTCTGCCCTAGGAGCTTGGGATAGCAGCAGGAGAGCTTCCTTCCATGTTCTGGGACAGGCTCAGCTTCTCTGCCCTAGGAGCTTGGGATGGTGGTGGGGGAGCTTCCTTCTGGGTGCTGTGATCGACTGAGCTTCTCTGCCCTAGGAGCCTGTGATGGAGGGAGGGAGCTTCCTTCTGGGTTCTGGAACTGGCTCCCCTTCTCTGTCCTAGGAGCCTGTGATGGAGGTGGGGAGCTTCCTTCTAGGTGCTGGGACTGGCTCACCTTCTCTGCCCTAGGAGCCTGGGATGGAGGCAGGGAGCTTCCTTCTGGGTTCTGGAACTGGCTCACCTTCTCTGCCCTAGGAGCCTGGGATGGAGGCGGGGAGCTTCCTTCCGGGCACTGGGACCGGCTGAGCTTCTCTGCCCTCTTTTATTTTTTCCTTCCTTCCTTTGCTCCTCCCTCCCCTCTAGTTTCCCCTTCTTTATGAACAATTTTTTCTTATTTTACATTGTCAATTATACATTTTGGTCCCTAATTACACTTTCAGTTTCTTACACCAGAGAGACAATGCTATATTTACACATCTGTGTTTGATTTATTTCTTTTAAGAGTATAGCTTCAAGGTGCATTCATTTAGTTATGAATGTCTCAAGCTTGTCCTTCTTTATGGCTGAGTAGTACTCCATTGAATAGAAAAACTACATCTTTTTATCCGTTCATCTGTTGATGGGCATTTGGGTTGTTTTCAAGATTTAGCTATTATAAACTATGTCGCTATAAACATGGGTGCACATACATCACTGTGGCATGATACTTTTTTGGATTTTTAAAAATTAATTTTATTGGTACATTTTAGGTATACAATATAATGACATTCATCATTGGAAACTTACACCTTAACATAATCTCTCTTGGTTCTTATTTTTTCCCCATTTCCCTGCCCTCCCTTCAACCCATCCATCCCTCCCTATTTACAAAGACTTTGTTTCTATTTTTTTATTTTCTCATATTAATTCCATTCTCTTCTTTCCTTTCCTCTATCCCTCCTACTTCCCCTTCTCCTTTGTCCCTTTTCTTCCTATTTCACATTATCTATTATAACTTTTAGTCCTTATTTACACTTTCAGTTTTTCACACTAGCGAAACTGGTATACATGTGTTTCCTATTTATTTCACTTAAGAGAATTGCCTCAATGTGCATCCATTTAGCTAAAAATGTCTCTAGTTTCTCAATCTTTATGGCTGAGTAGTACTCCATTTTATAAAAAACCCCACATTTTCTTTGTCCAGTCTCCAGTTGATGGGCAATTGGGCTACTTCTAATTTTAGCTATTACAAATTGTGCTGCTATGAACATGGGTGCACATATATCACTGTGGTATGATTCTTTTAATTCTTTGGGGAAGATATCCAGCAGGGGAATAGCTGGGTCAAATGGGGCTTCCAGTCCTAGTTCTTTGAGGTATCTCCATACTGATTTCCACAGTGGTTGCACCAGTCTACACTCCCACCAGCTGTGGAGCAGTGTTTCTTTTTCCCCACAGCCCTGACAGCATTGGTTATTGGTTGTGAGGTAGAATCTCAGCATTGTTTTCATTTGCATCTCTCCAATGACCAGTGATGTTGAACATTTTTTCATATGTTTATTTGCCATTTCTACTTCTTTGTATGAGAAATGTCTGTTCATTTCATAGACCCATTTTTGGATTGGGTCTTTAAATTTGGGAGGTCTGATATTTTTGAAGTTCTTTATAAATTCCAGATAGTAGACCTTTGTCTGAGGAACAGCAGGTGAAAACTTTTTCCCACATTGTGGGTTGTCTCTTTACACTGTTGGTGGTTTCTCTTGCCATGCAAAAGGTTTTTAATTAGAAGAGATCCCACTGGTTGATTGTTTGTGCTAGTTCACAGGCAACTGAGGTTTTGTTCATAAAATCTTTTCCTACACCAATGTCTTCAAGAGTTCTACCTAACCTCTGTTCCAGCCGGTTCAGTGTTTCTGTTTTAATACTTAGATCTTTAATCAATTTTGATTTTAATTTAGTACATGGTGAGAGATATAGGTCTAGTTTTAATCTTTGGCAAGTTGAAACCCAATTTTTCCAGCATAAGTTATTAAAGAGGCTATCTTTCCTCCAGTGAGGGTGTTTGGCTCCTTTTTCAAAGATGAGATGGCTGAGTGTGTCTAGAGTTGTTTCTGCATCTTCTAATCTGTTCCACAGGTCCTCCAGTCTGTTTCTTTGCCAGTACCATGCCTTTTTTTTTTTTTATCACAGTAACTTTGTAGTATAGTTTCACTTTGGGGATTGTGATATGCCCTGACATGTTTCTGTTGCCTAGAATTGCTTTTGCTATTCTGGGTCTCTTCTTGCTCCAAATGAATTTTTGGATTGTTTTCTCAAGGTCTGTGAAGTGTGCTGCTGGGATTTCAATTGGGATTGCATTGAATCTATATAGCAGTATTGGAAGTATGGCCATTTTCACCATGTTGATTCTTCCTACCCAGGAGCAAGGGATGTCTTTCCATTTTCTGATATCATCTTCAGTCTCTCTTTTCAGAGTGCTGTAGTTTTCGGAGAAGAAGTCTTTGATTTCTTTTGTTAGGTTGATTCCTAGGTATTTCAGTTTTTTGGATGCTATTGTGAAAGGAATTGTTTGCCCCATTTCTCTCTCAGTGAGTCTGTTGTTTGTGTAGAGGAAAGCTATTGATTTTTGTTTGTCATCCTTGTATCCAACTACTTTACTGAATTTGGTTACTAAGTCTAGAAGACTTTTGGTGGAGTTCTTGGGGTCTTCTATATAGAGTATCATGTCATCTGCAAATAATGACAATTTGACTTCTTCGTTTCCCATCTTTATTCCTTTTATTTCTTTCTCTTGCCTAATTGCCATGGCTAATGTTTCCAAAACTATCTTGAACTGGATTGGTGATGGTGGACATCCTTGTCTTGTTCCTGATTTTAGTGTGAAGGATTTCAGTTTTTGAAAAAAATATATATATAATTTTTATTTGTCAAATATACCTCAATAGGCTGATAACTTTAAAAAAATAAGTATGAGACTTATATACTCAAATCTATCAAAGGAGTATATAGGCTGCTCAACCAAAATCTGTCATTTAGTATAAAAATCTTACAGAAAATTTACTTTTTAATGACTTCACTAATGATAAGGTTTCATTAGTATCCAGAAAATATCCTCAAATACTTTAGAAATCATGTGATTTCTCTAATATTAATTTCTGTAATATAATTTCCTTTAACAGTCATGTTAAAATTTAAACATTAAGTAACATTTTAGCACAAAGCATGTTGTTGTTAGTTTCTTAGCAATTTTATGCTGACTTGTCTACTTATAATAACTAATAAAATATAACAAGTATGATGGTACAATCATAGACTAAAATATTAGAAATCTCCATATTTTAGGTTTATCACTCAATCACGGAGTTAGTTTTTTTTTAATATGTAAGTTCTGAAAATGTATAACACAATAGCAGAATTGTCTGACAGTGACTTTCCAGTTCTCCCAACATTTCTACAATGTGTCCCTGATGATAACACTATCAAGGCCTTGGGGCTGGCAGACAAAGAGGTCTTTCTGAAACAGTTAAAGTTGGTGAGGAGGGGCCTTACTTTAATATGAGTTGAGTCATAATTAGAAATTAATCACGGAAGGGTATGTCTGTCACAGACATCTTTCCTCACAGTTAAATAATCTCATTTCTTCCCCATCTCTAGTTCTTAGACACCAACCATTTATTTTTCCTTCTATTTGATCCATTGGTAAAACCTAAGAGATTGTGCTTCAGTAAACTATCTTTTCTAATTAATAACTGGTTGCCCAAAAACATTCTTTGTTTCTTTTTCATGATGATGATGATTCTTCATATATTTCCTTTTTTATATGGCCACTTTGGCTTTTAAAGTGTCAATGGCATAACTCACAGCTGCTAGAGGTGCAACCCTGTGGGCTGAAGACACAGAAATAATTATGCTTGCTTCTGACACTGGAACCAAGCCAAGTCTATGGAACACTGCTATGTATTTTACCAGGCATTTCTGCCTAATGTCACTACAAATTTTTCTGATTTTATTTTCTGCCATTGGTATATATGCTTCATATTCTAAGCTAATGACTTTTTTCCCTTCAAAGTTATTTCTTGTAGTCCCTACAAATAAGGACACTGCACCACACACTGGAGAAATCACCAACTGTGAGACTTCATCTACTGAAAGTTTCTCGGCACTGCATTTTATTATGTCTTTAGATTTCTCTTCAACTTCATCCATATTTTTCTCACATGGCAGTAAACCATTATCCTCCACTAATTGGGGGGATAATGGCAAGTTTGTTTCCTGGTTGCAGCTGGAAGAGCTGATCTCCCAGCTCAACATACTCTTGACGAACAGCAAATATCACCTGATTTTTAATATGAGGCAATCCAGGATGTCGAGTTTCTATCTCTTTCCAAAGCTGCAACACTTTTATTTCTTGTGGCACAGAAATGGTCTCTGAATGAATTCCCACTATTTCAGGACTTTTTGTAAAATGCAATACTTCAACCTGGTAGCTGGGTACCATCCCACCTCCTAGGATTTCAGTTTTTGATCATTTAGTATGATATTGGCTGTAGGTTTTTCACAGATGGCTTTTATCAAATTGAGATAGAGACAATCTATTCCAATTTTTGTAGGGCTTTTCTCATAAATGCATGTTGGATTTTGTCAAATGCTTTTTCTGCATCTATTGAAATGGTGATATGGTTTTTGACCTTGGCTCTATTGATATAGTGTATCACATTGATTGATTTGCATATATGGAACCATCCCTGCATCCTTGGGATGAACCCCAATTGGTCAGGATGTACGATCTTCTTGATGATCTTCTGCATTCTATTTGCCAGTATCTTAGTAAGGATTTTTGCATCTATGTTCATTAGTGAGACTGGCCTATAGCTCTCTTTTTTGGTTGGGTCTTTCTCTGCTTTGGGGATGAAGGTGATGCTTGCTTCCAGGAATGAATTCGGGAATATTTCTTCCCTTTCAATTTCATTGAAGAGTTTAAACAGTAGTGGCAGTAGTTCCTCTCTAAATGTCTTGTAGAATTTGGCAGTGAAGCCATCAAGGCCTGGGCTTTTCTTAGTTGGTAAGTTTTTAATTATGTTTTCAATTTCATTGATTGATATTGGGTTGTTTAGAATTTTTAGGTCTTCTTCATTCAACTTGGCTAATTCATATGTATCTAGGAATCTGTCCATTTCTTCTGTGTTTTCCATCTTTTTGGGGTGTAGGTTCTCAAAGTAGGTATTGATGATCCTCTGGACTTCTGCTGGGTCTGTTGTAATTTCACCCTTTTCATTCCTAATTGCATGGATTTGGGCTTTTCCTTTCTTTTTTCTGATAAGCTTGGCTAAGGGTTTGTCAATTTTGTTTATTCCTTCGAAGAACCAACTCTTGGCTTCATTGATATTTTGTATTGCTTTCTTCGTCTCCATTGCATTGATTTCCACTGTGATCTTTATAATTTTCCCCCTTGTATAAGCTTTGGTTTTGCCCTGCTCTTCTTTTTCTAGAAGCCTGAGTTTCAGCATCAGGTTGTTTGATTAGACTTGCTCTGTTTTCCTAATATGAGTATTCACTGCTATGAATTTCCCTCATAAGACTGCTTTCATTGTGTCCCATTGATTCTGATATGTTGTATTGTCATTTTCATTTAATTGTAGGAACTGTCTGATTTCTTCTTTAATTTCCTCTATGACCCATTTGTTATTCAGAAGTGTGTTGTTCAATTTCCATGTGTTTATGAAATTTTTGTGGTTTCTTTTGTTATTGATCTCCAATTCCATCAGACTATGGTCTGATAATATACAAAGGATAGCTTCAATTCCTTTGCAGTTGCTTAAACATGTTCTATGGGCAAGTATGTGGTCTATTTTGGAAAAGGACCTGTGTGCAGATGAAAAGAATGTATATTCTGATTTTTTGGGGGTGGAAGACTCTGTAAACATCTGTTAAGTTCATTTGTTCAAGAGTTCTAGTATTGCATTGCTTATTTTTTGTCTAGTTGATCTATTTGTGACAATGGGGTATTGAGGTCCCCCACTACTATTGTATTAGTGCTTATTTGATTTTTCATGTCCATTAGTATTTGTATTATGTAGTTGGGTGCACTATTATTTGGTGCATATATGTTTATGATTGTCATCTCTTCCTCTTGGATTGTTCCCTTTACAAGGATGTAGTGTCCTTCTTTGTCTCTCTTAATCAGTGTTGGTTTGAAACCCACTTGATATGCAAAGAGGATAGCTAATCTTGCTTTTTTAGGGGGGGGCTTCTCTCTCATGGAGTATTGTTTTCCACCCTTTAACTTTCAATCTGTGAGTTTCTTTTTCAATTAAATGTTTTTCTTGCATGCAGCATATTGTTGGATTTTGCTTCTTGACTCATTCTGCCAGTGTATTTCTTTTGATTGGTGAATTGAGACAGTTAACATTGATGGTTATCACTGATATGTTTTGACTTACCCTTGTCATGACTTTTTCTTTTTGTTGGATTCTCCCTCTTTGCGTTTAAGTTCTTGTCATGCCTGATGGATTCATTCTGCTGGGCTTCCTGGTGTTGTGATCCTCAATGTCTGTTCCTAGAATATTGTGTAAAATTCTTTGGGGTGCTTGTTTGGCATTCATGAAGTTCCTAAGATGCTCTTTGTCATGAAAGTATCTTATTTCTCCATCAATTTTGAAAGATAGTTTTGCAGGGTACATCAATCTGGGTTGGAGACTGTTTTCCTTTAGGACTTGAATTATATCACTCCAAGCTCTTCTTGCCTTGAATGTTTGTGTTGAGAAGTCTGCTGTGATTCTGATGGGCTTTCCTTTGTATGTGATTTGTTTCTTTTCTCTAACTGCTTGTAGATTTTTGTTCTTTTGTTGGGTTTCTGGAATCTTAACTATTATATGCCTATGGGTAGTTTTTTTGATCAAGGCTAGTTGGAATCCTATATGCCTCACTCATCTGTATGTCAAGTTCTTTTTCCCTGCTTGGGAAGTTTTCTGCCATCACTTCTCTGAAAAGTTTTTTTTAATGTTGTCTGCACTCTCTCCTGTTTCTTCATTGGCTCTGATCAGTCTCATGTTACTCTTCTTTGCATCATTTAGCAGCTGCTGGATTGATTTCTCATGGTCCCTTACTATTTTAAAGAAATTTTTGTTTTTCTGGTCACTAATTGCAATCTTATCTTCTATATCTCGAATTCTGTCCTTACATTGGCTCATTCTGCTGTGTAAACTTTCAATGGAGTTTTTAATCTCCTGGAAATCTGTTTGCATCTGTTTTATGGATTCCATTTGTTTCCTATGTTGGGATTCCATCATGTTCCTCAGCTGCTCTATTTTTTTTTAATCTATATCCTGTCTAGATTTATTAATCATGTCTTTTACTATGGGCACAATTCATTTTTTCCAGATCCTCTTTCATTGCCAGTTCAGGGAGTCCAGGTGGTTTAGTTTCAGATTATTCCATCTTGTTTCCCTTTGGGCTTGCTTTAGATGATATGGAAGTCTGTTTTTGAGGCTTGTTTAAGTGTCTTCTCACTTTGACAGGCACAAGGGCATGTGTGCTACTGGCACCCAAGTGGCTTACCTCCTCAGCACTGGGTGAGGAGGGCGGCTCTGCTCCTCTGCATTGGGGGCAGTGGTATGGTGGCCCAGAAGGTTCACCTCCTCTGCACTGGGGGCAACTCTCCAAAATAGTTTTCTTTCAAGAATCCTCACTGGAGCCTCTTCCCCACTGACTATCCCATATTTTAAGGGAAGTGGGGCAATAGCTAGAGGATGATAAAATAAAGAAAAAAGAAATGATAGTGTTAACAGATTGGGGAAGAAAGGCAAAGGAGAGGTATAAGAAAAGTAATGGAAAAAGGCATAGAAACCGTAGGGTGTTGCTTGTCAACTTTTATTACTCCTCTCTTTCAGGATCGCAGTAGGCCTATTTGTTAACATATCTGATTCTTGCCACTTTATTTCATCCCACAAATATGATTGAAAAAGAGCCTCAGCTATCCCTCCTGAGTGATCAATCCTGATTAGCACAGGGGAAGTATGGTTGCTACCATTTTCCCAGCCAGTGATAATGAAGTTTTGGGGTGAATCTGTGGCCCATTTCTGATTAGTGAGGCACCACCAGAGGTCTGTCCTGGGGTTCTTGAAAAATATATCTCTATTCTTAAAAAAAACCAGATTTACATGACCCTTTTTATGATCCTGGCTATTGTCACATCTTTAGGTGACACTTGAGTCTGGCATAGCTTTTCTCCAACCACAAGGAAAATAAGCTTTAGAAAGCAAGCTTCATTGGCAGTGACAAGAATGGAGAGATGGAAAGACACTGGGTTCTAAAATTAGTCAGTCTTTCCTGCAGCAATAAATAACTCCAATGTGTTAGTGGACTAAGGCAACACATGCTTACTCCCTTTGTCATCTGAATGCTGTGGGGCTCCTGGCCTCCAGCATCCCCAACTGTCTTCACATTCCAAATCAGTCTAAGGAGCAGCTGCTATTGGGAACTGCTGTTATGTTGGTACAAAGCAGCAACCTGCCAAGGGAAGCAGGCCAACCAATTCCAAAGTTTCTGCATGGATGTGGAACTCCTGTGCCCTCCCCAACATCTGGAGCACATGATGAGCCAAGCCCAAAGTCAGTAAGGGAAAGACTGAGGGTGAGGTTTGTGTAGGGGGGGTGGAGCACTCTCTTCCCATAAGGGCAGGGCCAATCATTGTGAACAAAGGATGCTTATCCTATTTACAGGGAAATAATGGATATTTAGGAATAAAAGTCTGACTAGCCAAAATCTTGTTGACATTGAGCCACTAAAAGCACCCCCATGATCCTATTTCTAGATTTCCACCTCTGTGAGATAACATCCTTCCTTATTGTGTAATCTGAGTCTCCTGTGGTTTTTATCTTCACAGAAGAGCATCATAACCAGGCAGAGAATATGCCGAATGATTTGCTCATATGCAGAAGTCAGGGAAGAAAACTGAAACTATCATAAGACCAGGTGGTATAAAAACCCTATGCCTCTGGGCACCAACCTCCTTCCCAAACAGATCAGTGTTTTCTCTCCAGATATGAAAAGCTGAGCAACTCTTCCCATAATGTTGGGATAGCTCGGAGATTACAAGGTAATGGACAAACACAAGCAATGTGAAGAATCTAGACATTTTTTACAGGTTTTGTTTCCATGCCATTAAATACACACACACACACACACACACACACACACACGCACACACTAATGGATCTGAGAAAGGAAGTCAAATTGATATTATTTGTCTTTACCAATTCAGATATATTTCACAAGAAGAAAACTCAAATGCATCTGTGTATATCTTCCATTCATTCATTCATTCATTCATTCAAGTGTGACTCACTATGGGCTGTCTGCCATCCTCCTTCTATATATGTATATAAAACTTAGATTGACCTATATAAATATATTTAATATTTATTGATATCTGTCTAATTGTACTATTATATGTATGTATGCAGATATATGTTAATATATATGTATGTATATATGTTACATAACATGATAGATTTTATAGTCTGTTTAGCTGGTAAAACACAACTTCATAGTAGGAATTTGCGAGAAGAGATAGACCTAGAAGATGTGTTTAGGCCACTGGAACAACCTAGAATGACCTTATAAGAACTTTTCTTGAACTTGTTGTAAGAACAAAATTAATGCAAGCATTCAAGCTGTACAAGAGGAGAGGATGGAGTCCCAACAATCACCTTTTGTTTGGTTTGGTTTTATTATATTTTGTTCTTTTTTAAGAATGTTGAAACCATAACCACAGAGGTGATTGGAGAATCACAGACCTCCTGAAGTGATATCCAAACAGAAAATTTTCCAATACATATCCTAAAATCACAGAGCATATAATTCCACATTAGCTCCAGGAAAGCAGCATCTTTGCTTAGGATATGGAAATTTGGAAGCTCATTGCTATAATCTGTGGTTATGATTTCAAGCTCCCCCACTGATGCCGGGAATCAAACCACAGACTCCTAGCACTAGGAGTCTTTATTGTAATCCAATAAAACCTTAACAACCAGTCTTCTTTTTTATGATAAATTAAGGGGCTCATTTGCTTTGAAGCAGCCCCTCTGCCCTGGAGTTTACCTCACTGTGGAAACAGTCCTAGAAAAACAGTGACTTCAGGCAGGGTGAAGATGGAGGAGGAAAAGGAGCCCAGATTCCCCACCTTGGTTTCACGGATTCAGAAATTTCAAAACAAATAAAAATTTTTCTTTCAAAAGAACTGATCTTTTAGGGTCAGCCTCTGCTTGGGATTTTTGACAATATTTTATAGACCCTGACTTCTTAACCTTGCAGTGTAGTCATAGAATTTCTCCACAGAATCGTACATGTGACTTCTAGGTTGGGATCATGTCTAAAATCTACCTACTTTGTATTAAAATATAATTGAATGTTATGGCTCATAACTTGAAATTTTATTCAGAGGTCTCAATTCTGTCCAAATTGCCACTATTTACTTCTCCGTGGTCATTTCTGTGAACTCATTTGTGACAGAATGACCTCTAAATTCAAAATAAACTTAAAACAAGGCTCATACTTATTTTACAACTGTAGTTCCTTTGTGGGTTTCAAGGCCCAGGGCCATCTGCTATTCCAGATAGCAGTCTAGAAAGGCCCATAATCTTTAGACCCTGTGCTAAACACATATGATAGTGAATTCAAAATGCAAATCATTTCTTAAATTTAATTTAATATCTGATTCAACTATTAGTAAATCTTCCCTAAATTATAAAAAAAAATAAGAAGGTAGCTTCATATCTCTCACCTATTCCAAAACCAATATCTTTGAAGCTTACAACATTTCAAAGTTATGAGATTTCTGCAGAATTTATCAATTACACATTAAATGTATTAATTCCCTATCATGTCTGTAACATCAGAAATCAATGAAGTAAGATGATCACCAAACTAGAGGTCCCAGGCCATATTCTAGTTCCATGGCAGGCAATTCTGCAGCTCTGTTATTTATTTATTTTTTTGGTACCAGGGATCGAACTCAGGTCCTTGAGCTTTCAGGGCAGGCAGCAGAACCGCTAAGCTAAATCCCCGGCCCCCAGGTCTGTTATTTTTTTAAAAATCCTGTGATCACTCTGATAATTGATAAAGGTAGTAGTTAATATTGAATTTTGAATTTGAATTCTATAAAATATATCAAGTGAAAACATGGTGGAAACAGCTCATGGATACTAAGTAATTCATGAATAGACCAATTCACATTTAGATGACTCAGAGTCATTTGTAAATCTTTATAATAATGTCAATAATTAATGCTCACTCTCTTCAGCACTCTTTTGTTCCAAATGCTACATACACATTAATTTTTCATATGAATTTTGTTTTATTAACACCTTGCATTTTACAGATAAACATGCTGAGGCACAAAGGATGTCTTATAGCTAGAAATTTATAGTCAATGTCTGAATCCCAAGTCCTTGTCCTTGATCAATGTTTAATGCTTCCAAGTGAAGGAAAATCACCTGAAAGTAGTAAATATTTCAATAAGTCACCCTCAAAAATATTTCAACATGGGAGCACACAGCAGGAAGTGTCATTTTGGGGACAGGGATTTAGCTCCGTGGTTTCACTGCCTGCTGCACAAGCACAAGGACCCGAGTTCAATCCCCGGTACCAAAAAAAAAAAAAAATTTCAACAACATGGTTTATTCTGAATGTATACACTTAAAATACTAGTGTTTCATTACCACTTCTTTTTAGAAGAGATGCTGTGTTTACCAAAAAGGAGAGAATGAAATCTATGGCTCTCCAAAGTTAGCTTATAAACCCTTTGGTCTCTGCCAAACATATCTTTTGCCTTTATGCTAATGGTAGATCTTTTTTCAGTCAAAGTATTCACTAAAAAGAAAACCAATATATAAAATATATGCCTCTTGTCAGACAATATGGTAGGTTCTCTACAGACATGGTTTGCCCAAATTATTATTGTCCTTGTACCTAGCTGCTTAGCACATCACCTCTTGTCCTAACTCTGGGTGTGGCAACATGGCTTCCAAAGGCCAATGAAATAATAGCCATAGAAATTAGGTGAAAGTAGACTCAATAAGAAACTGAGCATTGGGTGCTGACATCCTACTGCTTTTGAGAAACTGATTGATGAGAAACCAATGGCCGAGTCTTCCTTGATCCCCCAACTGAAATACTGTGGGGGATCACCATGTTGATTATGCCTAAAGCAGACTGTAAGTGGTCCTTAAAAGAGTTAACTGCACAATTGCCTTGTTTAAAGGAGTGAGTCTAGCCAAAGCCTGTGTGACTCATAGGAGCATTGCAGATGGTGCATAGGTCAGTACCAACTGCCCCCCCCCCCCCCGCCGCCGCAGTGGCCACAGCAGAGGCCAGAGAAATGGCCTGTGAAGCTACGGGACTTAATATGATGACAGCTGAGGTCAGGGTGACTTACACCCAAATTCTGTTCCCTGAATTAAATCCTTCTTAACTGAAAAGACAAAATTAATTGTTAGCCACAACCTATATTGGTCTGTTCTGTTCCTAACACAAGAATGCTTTGTCTCTTCTCTTACAAACCTTGCCTGGATCAGCAACTAATCCCTACCAACCACATGTAATCCCTTCACCCCAATTTAACAGTGATTGTGTCATCAATAAATATCACTGGTTCTGGCTGTTTCAGGGTCTTTGTTTGCTCAAGCATTGACAATCCCGGTTCTCCATTTCACTTTAATTCTGTCTCTTAGTCTTCTCATCTTGTGTTGTAGCATCAAGCTGGAGATTGGGATCTTCTGCAGGGGTCTCTGGTAGAATACAACTAGCTACTATCCCAGGTGTAAAGAAGGCAACTCTAACCAAAAAAGCCACCCAGCCAACCCAGAGATTATAAAAAATTAATAATTTTATTTAATAAAAGTTAATTATTTGATAAATTATTAATTAAATTTTAATATTTTAAATTAATAATTTCTAAAACTGTGAGTATTTTATGACACAGCAAAATCTCATGTATAGCCACACTATGCCAGATCTTTAGTAAATATCATCTCCTTTCATTCCTACAACTATTTAAGGTTAATATAATATGTTCACACTATTTTCAATATCAGTAAACTTGATGTCAATGAGACATTTCAACATAGTCTACTTGTATGGAAGCATAGAATCTAGTGTGACTCAAAGTATGAGATATGCTGTATTTAAAAATGATATTTGTCTCTTAAGAGCTACACTGAGGTTAATATTAGGCAAGAAGTATGTTATATAAAGGTAATCTGCTCTATTTATATGTTCCTCACAATGCTAAAATGCATGTAATAAATCATGCTTTGGACAATTGCCAAAAGCCCAACTTCCTGCAACTCTTCTGTGGCTGATTTTTGGCCCCACTTATAATTGATAGCAACATCAGCACAGAGAATTGGTAGCACTAAAATATAGAATTTATACTCTACATTCTGGTTATACAGAATGATGGGTTCATTTTGGCATATTTATACATGCATATAATATAAAAGTTTTTCTATGAAATTGTAAGGAATAATCTATAATAATAAATCTTATGAGGCCTGAAGGTTCATCGCAGACATTTATTGCATCAACTCAAAGTAAATCTAAAGGTTTATCACTTATTAGACTTTTCTCCCAAATATCCTCAAACCTAGCAGTGGTCTAAAAGTAAAATTCACTCACAGAGCAATTCTTTTTATTAAAAAACTGAAATTAAAATGGGAAAGAAATGGGATGGAAAGTAAATGCCAAAGGATACAGAAGAAGAAATCAAAAGAGTATGAAGGAAGTGAGACAAAAAAGACATCCTGACCAGCACGGAGCTCAAAGCTTAGCTCCACAATGTTCAAATATCACAACAGCCCAGTTGGAAGTTCAGCTCTTGTGAACTCAGCCCAGTACCATGGCACAATTGGGTAAGTAGAAAACTAAAATGTGCATATTAAAACACAGACATTCTTATTCATGTACAGCTTTCCCATGTCCAGTTCATTCTCAATTTTATGGTTTTTGATACATGGTAGTAGGAGAAAAAAAGAAGAAATGTATTTATTCAAGCTATAAAATGCTTCAAAATTGGTGGTTTGAATGAGATTTTTATTGGTTTATGGCTCTTTACTTGCCAGCATCTCCTCCCAAAAAATCCCAAAGATAATAATGACATTGTCTATTCCAAGGGGGTAACATTTGAAGTTAATTGACAACTTCAGATGGTAATTTTCCTTCTCTCTCCAAAGCAAACAGTGGATTTTGTTATTCCAGATGATCACTTTAGACATTTCAGCAGTCATATGATTTCTCAGCAAGTACTAAATTAAATTAGTGCTTCATTGGCAAATGAGTGTTAAGGTATTAAACCAGAGCACAATATTTTCACTTTTAGAGTGTATTCAAAATTAATAGCTATTCTTGCTCTTCCTGGGGTTCAAATTTAATTAGCAGTTGACACTTTGAGGTTATTTCACTTTAAATAGGAATTACATTTGGAAATAACATCTCTTTTCTTCGTTTTATCAACTCATCAATATTTTCTAATCTGAGATCTCACCACTTACAGTTTATTCTAGTTACAATTATTATCCTAATTACTCTACTCCAGACTCTTTTTAAAAATGCTTGGATATATCTTGAGACCATAATGTTAAGTGAAATAAATCAGACACATAAACTGAACTATCTCATGGTTTCTCTTGTATGAGAAATCCAAAGTATAAATAAAACCCTAAAATAAATGATAGTTAATAGGAAACAGGGAGATAAATATTTTGCAAATTTAAAGGGGAACAGGGAGAGGGAGAGGGTGGGGAGAGGGATGGTATGTAAAAAGAATTAAAATATTTTATGCACATCTATCAGCTCTCTGCAATGAATGCTAATTATGACGTACTGCAAACATGAACTAATAAAAATAAAATTTTTAAAAAATGCTTGCTAATGTCGTTGGTATTGAAAATGAAATACGGCACCTACAATGGCCACCTCATCCCATTGTACCCTTCCTTGCCTTCTCTTTTGGAAGTGTGACTGTTCAGTGCCATCCATATGTTTATGTAGTTACAAAAATCAAGTGGTTCTGCAGAACTCATTTTGAAAATTAGCAGTCCGTTTTCACTTTCCATACACTCTATTCTCATCCTCCATGAGCAAATATTGTTTATTCTCTTAGATGTTTCTTTTGGGATTGACTTTCCAATATCTAAGTAACAATAGTATTCATTGTTTTTTCAACTGTAAAATAGTACCTATTGGCTTCCTGTTATAAAACCAGAGGACTTAACTCTTCCACCACCTCCACCCCTCAATAACTACTCACCACACATTTGGGCCCTGTATGCATTTTCCCATTATCAAAATGTGAAAAATGTTGAATTAGTATACAGCCATGATATTATTATTACTGTCCAAATATCCTTTGCAAGTGAAATATGTCATATAATCCAAATATATTCTTTTCTCTTCCTTATCATGGACTCAGTGTTTTCTTTTTTCTTTTTTTTTTTTTTTGGTTTGGTTTATCTTTACTATTGTTACTTATTTTTATATTATCCATCACAATTTCATACCCAAATTCTTTATCAGAATTGTTTCTTCAATTACCTTTCAGGTATTGTATTATTTCCAGCCTCTTAGAGACTCTCGGTGGTATCCTGAGATCTCCAACTGCAACTGGGACAAGTTGACCTCTAATCTTACTGCTCTGCTATCATCTTCAGATTTTCTTGCACCTTCCCTGTGTTGCATGCCTTGTATCCTCTGTATTGGTTTACTCTTTGGTTTTGTTGGAGCACACACTTCAGTAGTTCCAACAAATAAGTAAATAGAAGGTAAACTGTTTGAGATTTGAATATCTAACCTTTATACTTCATTCATGGGTTGACTGGAAATAGAATTCTAGGTGGAAAGTCATTTTCTCTGAGAAACTTAAGGACATTATTCTATTATCTCCTGGCTTCTACTACAGTTGTAGAATCTCAAAGTCATCTTCGCCTTTTTTTCCAAGCTCTCAGCCACATAGTCTCATCATACATCAGGCATTTCTTGATCTTCTGTCTTGCTCTCATCTGCACAGCCATTGCTCTAGCCAATTCAGTATATCTTCTCCATACTGCTGAAAGCTTTTTGGATGGTCTTGCTTCCTCCAGCTTTCCTTTTTCAACTGTTTTGTCTTTCTAAACACAGATCTCATCATTCTACTCCTCAAATTAAAATCCACAAGTTGACTGCTTATGCTTTAGAATGGCAGACCAAATCTGTCCACCAGTCCTAACTTGTCTTTACATCACTCCCTAGACATCCCATCATCCTTACCACAATAAAGAGTAGACTTTCCACTTATGTCCATTGTGCATGGTTTCCCACCTTGGGAACTCTTCCAAGAGTGCCTATCTCTTCGTCTTTTCTACCTGGAATGCTTAAAGGCAACATCTCTAAGTATTTTTAAGGCCTTTTTCTGAAAGAAAGCAATATGGTATAGAGAAAAATAGCTTGGAAGTTGATCCCAACTACCTGGGTGATAATGAGGAAATTAAATAATCTCTCTTAACCAGTTTTCTCATATGTAAAGCAATAATAATAATAACACTTTCTTGACAACATTGCTAGGAGATTAAGTGAAATGATGACCATAAAGGAATTAGCATGATGAGAGACTCCATAAATAATGATGTCACTTTCATTTACTCAATAGTACTTCTTTCCATAGAAAATTTAATTTCCCTCATACTTATTCCCACCAGTGATTATCTTCAATATCGTCTACTTTTTCTGCTCCAAATAACATATATGCTTTTCTCTCAGACATAAAGAAACTCCTTCACCCCTTCCGTAGATTGCAATTGCCAGGTGAATAAAATCTAGTCTTGTAATGAAACCTAGCCATAATAAAATCACCGCTTGTAAGTACCTTCAGGACCAGGATTTTCTCACTTTCTCTATGTTATCTCTTTTGTTCTTCTAACTTTACATCCATGCTCCTCCCAAGGGGAAAGAGATCACACTTGTCTTTCAAATCATTACATCTCCCAGTGCCTCACACTGTGCCAGTCATGTGGAAAGTAAACAGTGCACACATTCTGAAGGAAAAGAAACTGTTCTAGAGCATACAGACCCTAGGTTGTAGTGATTAGGAGCACAGGCCAAATTCCAGAGTTCAGATCCCACTTAGTAATCATGTGAATTGAGTCCCAGTTTCCTCACACATAGAATGAAAAATAGTGCATACATTTGCAGATTGTTGAGAGTATTGTATGAGTCCATGCATAGAAAACACTTGGAAAGAGTCTGACAAATAGTAAATATTTTCTATTATTGTTTATTGCATTAAGTTTCAGGGGGTTTTTTTGGTACTGGGGATCAAACTTGGGACTTCCCGCTTGCAAGGCAGGTGGCGGAACCACTGAGCTAAATCCCCGGCCCTTAAGTTCCAGTTTTGACATACCTAGTTTATGCTAGACTAAGAACACTAATTTAGTTCTGATGTACTAAATAGAACCTCATCATTCATTTACTGATAAATGAATTTTTTTAAAAAAATTTTAAATTCAAGGTGACCTATGCCTACACATGGCCCTAGAATTAGAGAGGAATGAACAATATGGTAAATCCATCACAGCTAGGCTGCACAGCTCTAATATGAGTAACTGCTAAAATGCAAATCTTCAATATTAGTGAGATAATGTTCACAAGCAACAAAAAAATTCAGACTCATTACATTTTAACTTCAACTTAATTAATGAATTGTCTTTCTGAGGGTGCACATAAAGCAAGATGACCAGATTCCCTTTTGTAAAGCTGTGTCACCATCCACTCTCAGTCAGAAAACCATGGCGCATGATCCAGACAATACATTGAAAGAAAATACAGCCAGTATGTTTTTATTCAGTGCATCATTTCAATCTACCCAATTATTAATGGAACCATAGATAAAGAAAAACTTGAGTACAAGTAATTTATTAATTAACAGACACTAATAATTTGCTACAAGTCAAACCATATCTCTTATATGGGTATATATCTCCTATACAAAGGAAAATCTTAGTGCTAACATGTTAAACTTGGCCATTAAAACTAGAGTTTAAAAAATTATTATATGATCATACCTCATCTCTTTTTTTAAAAAATTGCAATGCTATAATTTTACTTAACTATCAACACAGATGTTTGATCTAAATTAATTTATAAATTCATGCAATTCAAGTGAAAATACTATTATTAGATTTATCTTTAGGACAGGACTTTCTTTGTTGATTGTTAAAGTCTTAAAAAACCAAACAAAAATAGCAAAGAACACTATGAAAAATACAATGAGGTAGCAAGGGTAGAGAATTAGCCTACCAATACTATGTTATGAATCCTCTAGAATTAAAACAGTATAGCATCAAAAGAGAAATTGTCACAGACCATGAAACATATGAAAAGGGGCAGAAATAGAGATAATTTCATGCACAAATTTAATGTGCAATAAAAGCAACAAATCACAATTTTGTTTAAAAAGGCAATTTAACTATTTAACAAATTGCATTGTTCTAACTGGACAGTCATATGAAAATATAATTGGAACGCTCTCTCACATCATAATCTAGGGTAAATTTCAATAGAAAAGACCCTTAATTGTAGAAAAGTAAACCTATAATACCAGGAATGAATCCATTTACAACCTAAAGCGAAGGGTAACATTCCAGACTAGACTCAAGTCTCCAAGCAATATGAAAGTAGACATACTTGAAAACATTGAAATTAAAAATTTGTAAATGAAAAGATCACAAAACTAAATGAACAAATAGCCAACTAGGAATGTATTTCCACTTTTTATCATAATGTTTTAAAATTTCTAATACATGACAAGCTTCAAAACATAGTGAAGTAAAACATTAAAACTCAACAGAAAAATGGGATAGCTGAATGAAATTTCATAGACAGAGAAATGCAAATGACTTTTAACCACCATAACAAAAACACAAACCAAAGCTACATGGAGATACATTTTCTCACCTATTTTTCAGGCATAAAAGTTAAAACATACTCTGTGGTGAAGTATTAAGGAAACACAATCTGTAATGTTGCTGGTGGGAATGGAAAATGGAGGTGACATTGGCAATTTATATCAAAATTATATGCATCCTCCATTTCACCCAAGAATCCCATCCATAGGAAGCTATCTAGAAAGCTACACTTCAACAATAAAAATAATATATGCATCAGATTATACATTGCAAGAAGCTTTGTAGCAATATAAGATGGGAAACAATCCAATTGCCTGATCGAGTGACCCATAGCCATCCACATAATGGTAAATTTGGACAGTTTTACAAAGGAGTGAAGAGTATATCAATATAAGAAAGAAGTGAAGAGTATAACAATTTTGGGGATATATTTTGAAATGAAAGAAGCAAATTGAAAAAACATTGTTTTTGTTGTGATATACTACCACTCATCTAAGATAGTTACAAAATATGTTAAACTATCTGCTCACAGCTTAAAACAATTAAATAATAAAATTCTATTATTTTAAAAAATCTGTGATGAAAGAGAAATTAGGGAAACAGAACCTTTTACAATAATATTGAAAAAAATGAAATACCTAGAAAAAAACCCTCTACACTGAAAACTAGAGTGCTTTGAAAAAGGAAATCAATGAAGACATCATAAAATGGAAAGGTATCCCTTGTTCTTGAGTAGGAAGACCCAATATAGTGAAAATGGCCATACTTCCAAAATTATCATACAGAGTTAATGCAATCCTGATCAAAATTCTAACAACATATCTTACAGAATTAGAGAGAACAATCCTAAAATTCATTTGAAATTCAGAAGAGACTTAGAACAGCAAAGGCAATTCTGGGCAACAAAGGCAAGACATCACAATCCCTTGCTTGAAATTATACTACAGAGCTACTGTGATAAAACAGTATGGCAATGGAAAAAAAGATAGGCTTGAGGCTCAGTGGAACAGACAAGAAGATACAGAAACAACCTCAAACACACTCAGCCATCTTATCTCTGACAAAGGGGCCAAACACGTTCACTGAAAGATGGATAGCTTCTTTAATAAGTGGTGTTGGGAAAACTGGCAGTCTGCATGCCAAAGGGTAAAACCAGACCCAGGTCTCTCACCATGCACTAAACTAAAATCAAGAAGAATCAAAGATCTAACTATTAAAACAGAAGGACTAAATCTACAGGAAGAAAGAAGAGGTAGAACTCTTGAGGACATAAATACTAGGAAAGGCTTTATGAACAAAACCCAAACTGCATGGGAAATGATACAAAGAATCAACAACTGGGATCTCATCATATTAATAAGCTTTTGCACTGCAAAAGAAATCACTTATAGAATGAAGAGAAAACCCACAGAGTGGGAAAAGCTTTTAGACAGTAATCCCTCAGACAAAGAACTAATCTCCAGAACATACAAAGAATCAAAAAAAATCAGAACCCCAAAATTCAAAGACCGAATCAAAAAGTGGGCATCTGAAATGAATAGACCCTTCTGAGATGAAGAAGTACAAATTACAAATAAATATATGAAAAAATGTTCAACATTACTGGTCATTCGAGAGATGCAAATTGAAACAACACTGAGATAACATCTCACTCCGAAAAGAATGGCTATTACCAAGAAGTCAACAAATAATAAATACCAGCAGGGATGTGGAGAAAAAGAAACCCTTCTCTACTGTTGGTGGGAGTGCAGACTGGTGCAACCACTGTGAAAATCAGTGTGGACATTCCTCCAAAAACTAGTATTAAAGGTCCCATTAGACCTGCTATTCCTCTTTTGAGTATCTTCCCAAATGAATTAAAAGTATCCTACCAGGCAGAGGAAGTGAACCTTCCAGGCTGCCTTACCACTGCCTCGAGTGCCAAGGAGCACAGCTGCCCCTAGCACAGAGGAGGTGAATGTACCAGGGCACAGGACCACTGCCCCCAGCCCCGAGGAGGTGAGCCATGTAGACAACAGGAGCACACGTTCCTCCACTCCCCCACTGAAATGAGAAGACACTTAAACAAATCTGAAAACCAGACTTCCAGATCAACTAAAGCAACCTCAAAGGGAAATGAGATGGAATAATCTGAAACTCAACTACCTGGACTCCCTGAACTGGCAACAAAAGAGGATCTGGAAAAAATGAAATCAGAAATAATTTCTCAGATAACAACAGAGATTGTGCCCACAGTAAAAGACATGATTAATAAATCTAGAGAGGACACAGAAAAAAAATAGAGAAGCTGAGAAACATGATGGAATCCCAACAAAGGAAACAAGTGGAATCCATAAAACAGATGCAAACAGATTTCCAGAAGATTAAAAATTCCATTGAAAGTTTATGCAGCAGAATGAGCCAATGTGAGGACAGAATTCCAGATATAGAAGATAAGATTGCAATTATAGACCAGAAAAAGAAAAAAATTCTTTAAAATAGTAAGGGACCATGAGAAATCAATCCAGCAGCTGCTAGATGATGTAAAGAAGAATAACAAGAGACTGATTGCAGTCAGTGAAGAAGCAGGAGAGAGTGCAGAAGATATAAAAAATCTGTTCAGAAAAGTGATGGCAGAAAACTTCCCAAGAAGGGAAAAAGGACTTGACATACAGATGAGTGAGGCATATAGGACTCCAACTAGCCTTGATCAAAAAAAAATCTACCCATAGGCATAAGATTCCAAAAACCCAACAGAAGAACAAAATTCTACAAGCAGTGAGAGAGAAGAAACAAATCACATACAAAGGAAAGCCCATCAGAATCACAGCAGACTTCTCTGTGCAAACCCTCAAGGCAAGAAGAGCTTGGAGTGATGTATTTCAAGCCCTAAAGGAAAACAGTCTCCAACCCAGATTGATGTACCCTGCAAAACTATCTTTCAAAATTGATGGAGAAATAAGATACTTTTATGACAAAGAGCACCTTAGGAACTTCATGAATTCCAAACGAGTACTCCAAAGAGTTTTAAACAATATCCTAGGAAAAGAAAATGAGGATCACAACCCCAGGAAGCCCAGCACAATGAATTCATCAGGCATGACAAGAAATTAAACACAAAGGGGAAGAATTCAACAAAAAGAAAAAGTCATGACAAGTATAAGTCAAAACATATCAGTGATAACCATCAATGTTAACGGTCTCAATTCACCAATCAAAAGAAATACACTGGCAGAATGGGTCAAGAAGCAAAATCCAACAATATGCTGCATACAAGAAATACATTAATTAAAAAAGAAACTCATAGACTGAAAGTTAGGGGGTTGAAAGAATACTCCATGCAACAGGAACCCTCCCCCAACAAAAACAAGCAGGAGTAGCTATCCTCTTTGCATATCAAGTGGGTTTCAAACCAACATTGATTAAGAGAGACAAAGAAGGACACTACATCCTTGTAAAGGGAACAATCCAAGAGGAAGAGATGACAATCATAAACATATACGCACCAAACAATAGTGCACCCAACTATATAATACAAATACTAATGGACATGAAAAATCAAATAAGCACTAATACAATAGTAGTGGGGGACCTCAATACCCCATTGTCACAAATAGATCAACTAGACAAAAAATAAGCAATGAAATACTAGAACTCAATCAAACTCTTGAACAAATGAACTTAACAGATGTTTACAGAGTGTTCCACCCCTCAAAAATCAGAATATACGTTCTTTTCAGCTGCACACAGGTCTTTTTCCAAAATAGACCACATACTTGCCCATAGAACATGTTTAAGCAACTGCAAAGGAATTGAAGCTATCCCCTGTATATTATCAGTCCATAGCCTGATGGAATTGGAGATCAATAACAAAAGAAACCACAAGAATTTCAAAAACACATGGAAATTGAGCAACACACTTCTGAATAACAAATGGGTCACAGAGGAAATTAAAGAAATCAGGAAGTTCCTACAATTAAATGACAATGACAATACAACATATTGGAATCCATGGGGCATAATGAAAGCAGTCTTACAAGGGAAATTCACAGCAGTGAATACTCATATTAGGAAAACAGAGCAAGCCCAATTAAACAACCTGATGCTCAACCTCAGGCTTCTAGAAAAAGAAGAGCAGGACAAAACCAAAGCTCATACAAGGGAGGAAATTATAAAGATCAAGGCAGAAATCAATGCAATGGAGACTAAGAAAGTGATACAAAATATCAATGAAGCCAAGAGTTGGTTCTTCGAAAGAATAAACAAAATTGACAAACCCTTAGCCAAGCTTATCAGAAAATGGAAAGAAAAAGCCCAAATCCATGCATTTAGGAATGAAAAGGATGAAATTACAATGGAACCAGCAGAAATCCAGAGGATCATCAATACCTACTTTGAGAACCTATATGCCAATAAGATGGAAAACACAGAAGAAATGGACAGATTCCTAGATACATATGAATTACCAAAGTTGAACGAACAAGACCTGAAAATTCTAAAAAACCCAATATCAATCAATGAAATTGAAATGTAATTAAAAACTTACCAACTAAGAAAAGCCCGGCTACTGATGGCTTCACTGTTGAATTCTACAAGACATTTAGACAGGAACTATTGCCACTACTGTTCAAACTCTTCAATGAAATTGATGAGGAAGCAATACTCCTGAATTTATTCCTGGAAAGCAAGCATCACCTTGATCCCCAAAGCAGAGTAAGATCCAACTGAGAAAGAGAACTATAGGCCAATCTCACTAATGAACATAGATACAAAAATCCTTAATAAGATACTGCCAAATAGAATGCAGAAGATGATCAAGAAGATCATATACCCTAAGTGGGATTCATCCCAGGGATGCAGGGATGGTTCCACATATGGAAATCAATCAATGTAATATACTACATCAATACAGCCAAGGAAAACAACAGATATCCTCTTTAATCCAGGGGGAGGTGTCCCAAGACCCTCAGTAAATGCCTTAAGCCATGGATAGCATCAAATCCCATATAAACTGTGTTTTTCTCTCTACTTAAATACCTACTGTCTCAGTCACTTACTTTTTTGTCGAGGCACAATACACAGTACCTAACATTTGAAGAGAGGTTTATTTTGGATCACAGTTACTGTTCATGTTCAGGTCATTCCCAAGCAGAAAGCAGCATCATAGAGGGTCATAGAGGAGGAAAAGTTGTTTAAATTGATCATGGCCAGGAAGCAGAGAGAGAAGGAAGGAGCCAGGGAAGAGACATACCCTTTCAGGTCACCCAACTCTTCTGTCCAGGCCTCACCTTCCAACGGCACACTCAGGTGCTGACCTCACACTGGATGACTCCACAGATGAGTAGGGCATTGCTGTCACCCAGTCGTGCTCCATAAGCCCTGCCTGTGAGCACAAAGACGCCTTGCGGGGACATTCTTGGTCCAAACTATAACACCTTGTTTTCAGTATTTTAATATAACTCATAGTTAAGTTGTCATGTTTTTAAACTTTATTTGGCCTCAAAACGTCACAAAAGCTTTATAGCCATCTTTATAGAGACCTCTACTGAATTATTAGAAACTTGTAAAGTAGGGTAATTGCATTACTAGTAAATTGGAAGGATCTGTGAAAAGTTAAACCAAGGGACCATGTTATAGGACAGAGAGCAGCATGCTGTGGTTACAATGGCACCCATGACATGGTTATTAATTATGGGATGTGACCAGAAAATTGTTTTTCTCCTCCATGGCACCAACGCAACCTGTCTCTGCTGCCAGTAATGGCCAACTTGGGGCACATTTAAAAAAATTTTTTTGGTACTGGGGCTCGAACTCGGGTCCTTGCGCTTGTGCAGCAGGCGGTGAAAACACTGAGCTAAATCCCTGGCTGGGGCAATTTTTTTTTTTAATGAAAATACATATTTATTACAACAAAGTAGCATTTGCAGCAGAGTTTTTAACAGTTGTACACATGTACATACACAATAGCTGGACAAAATTACATTTTTCACATACTAAAGGTTCATATTGCAAAGACAATAGGCATATATCCAAAAGACAATCAGAAAGCAGCAGGAAATCTTTCTTCTTACTTTGAATACAGAAAACCTTTTAACAGAGACTCTCCTCAGGCAAATCACTGAAGATTTAGTCTTCAAAGATGCTTATCTCCTAAGGTTTTAAATATCATCTTATTCATCAAATTAGGCTTTTTACTTGATGTTTTTACAATTTGACTAAAAATCAACATTTGTAGAACAGATGAAATTTTAAGTGGCCAAGACTATATAATACGCTACTCTTATTATTCCTTAAGATATTAAAATGATACATAATTTATCCTTCACAGCTCAAAATTCAAGGTAAAACCTAGTATTAACTTTGTTCAGTATGGAAATATAAATGCTTACAAACAAGGTATGAAATAAATGTTGGCAAATGTAAGCTGAAAGGTAATTGACCATTTTATTTTCAAATATGATTAATCTTCAAGATTCTTTTTCACACTAAGAGTTCATTTTTACAGAAATTGATGACTGGTACTAATTCATTTTATTTAATTTATTTTTTTAGACAGGGTCTCGCTATGTAGTTCAGGCTGGCCTTGAACTTACTATGTAACTCAGGCATGCCTCGAACTCATGGCAATCCTCCTGCCTTAGACACTCAAGTACTGGGATTACAGGTGTGCCTCCATGCCCAGCAAATTTAGACAATAAGCTATACCACAGGACATATTAGTTACATTATAGTTAGTGGAAAACAAAGTTAACAACAGAAATATTTGGTAATATCCATTTACTAAAATGTTACCAAGTTTTTTAATTCATATGACTTGTTCACCATAGTAAAAATATTTTAAAAATATTTTCATACTTCATACATTAGACTTAGTTTAAGAGAGGACTTTAAAAATTTTATTTATAAAGAAAAAATATTTTTTCAAAGAGAAAAATGCCTAAGGGAGAGAACATACAAATCATTATTTCTGACCTAATATGAGTATAAATGTCAATGGTTATATAAGAACACATAAAACCCAAACTGAATGTAACTCTTCAATTTATGCAGCCTAGCAAGTCAAAAATACAATTTTGTCATTACCGTGGTGCACAGATCCCATCCACAATTCAAAGACATGTCCTTGGAGCAGTCTATTTTCTTACAAGATTTATTTTTTAAAAGAATAGAATTTGTTGGGAGCTGTTAATTAGCATAACTCAGAGGTAAATGAATAATTTTCTCATTTAATTTTTTCAAGCTGGAAGAAAATAGTTACATAGATTTTCTAGAATAATGGGTAGATCAACACTGTAGGGAGGACCTATTAGCTTAATTCTAAAAACATTAGTTTTAAACAAATCAGCGCCTTTCCCTTTTTATTTAGCACTGAGAAATTTCAAATACAAATTGTAGAAACCAGCATATGAAATCTTAAGAAAATTTTCCTAAAAATAATTATAAAAATTTTTGTAGAAATTTAAGATGTAAAATACAATGGACTTTAAATTAGAAAACAAAACAAGAAAAACCCACACATATTTTAAAAGGCTATTCTTTAGAAAACCCTTGCCACCTGCTTTTATTCTGTTAATCTTTTGGCTGCACTAAGCATCATCTAGAGGATGCCTTGTGACATTTCAAATAAGTCATACTATTGTTTTTTCAAGCCCAATGCTTTTTCTTCTTTTTCTCATACAAATGCAATTATGGCATCAAATTTCATAAATTTTTTTCCATAGGCCACAAAAGTTCATTTCCTAGTGGAGATAATGTTTTTTAATAGAAAAAATGAATGTATTTGTCATAAATTACTACTATACATTAGACATTTCCATATCAATTTTTAAAAATTAAATGTAACACTGGGAAAAGCTAGGTTTTAAGTTCTAGAGTCAGCTTTAGGCTCTAAAAGTAGCTAAAGTTATTCTGCAATTAAAGCTCAGGGCTACTGTGTCACTTGTGATTGATAACCCCAGTTCCACTGTACCTCTGACTTGACTTGCAATAGTAAATACTTTTAATGCTAGGAACCATGACTCACGGAGTACTAAGAACTCAAGTTCAACCAAGACTGAAGACTTAACTATTACCACCAGATGATGTTCCAGAGAAAAGAGGTCTTTATGATCTCTATCTCATCAATTTTTTTAAATTTAAGAGCAGGTTTCAAAAATAACCAATTTTCTATTTTAATAAGTCTCTTAACTTTTATTCAGTTAATCCATACTTATAAACAGAATTTAACAACAACCAAAACAAAAAAAACAACACAAACCCTCCAAAAGTTTCTACTATTTACTTTTACTGAGCAGGCTGAGTGAATGTAATATGGCGGCGCCGCCTTTGGGAAGCCTTTAAATGCCATCTGTTTGATTCCAGCATATGAGGGCCACTGTAGATAAACAAGACTGTCATCTTTTCAGAATAAGGAAGATTTTGCAGGAGGTTTGGTGTAATAAAGAAGTATTGAGAAGTGTTTTCTTTGCAGGCAGTGTTTACAACCATTTCAAATACTCTCCGTTCATTAATTGGGTCCATTCCCTGATTAATTTCATCAACTACTCTACATGGACATCTATTAAGCTCGTGAAGTGCCATCAAGTACAGCATGGTGGAAACATTTCTTTCACCTCCACTTTGATGAGGAGGAGTCAATTCACGCAGTTGAGTACTACTGCGAAATTTGACTCTAATTCGAATTCCATATGTATCATAGTCTTCCTCATTTTCTGTGTGGAGATCAACTTCACCAGCACACTGCATGGAACTAAAACAATTGCTGAATTTTTCATTAATTTTTTCTACTAGCTCTTTTAAGGGATTTAGCCATCGTTCTTTTACCTGTGAAATGTTTTCCCTATATTGGTCTAGTTCAACTTTCTTTCCCTTTAGTTCCTCAGTTAATGGTACTATTTCTTCTTCTCTTTTTGTGTATTCCTGAACCACTGTAGGATTCAGTCCTGTGAAGCAGGAAGCTCTTGATCTTTCTTTAGTTAATAAAGCATCCATTTCATTCAATGTTTTTGGAAGATCTTGAAAAGCCACGGGGGGTGAGGAGTTGTGTCCATTTGGAATGGTAGGTACTTGCTGAATTGGTAGAATGGGTCCAGAATTGTCTGATATTCTTGAGGAACAGTCTGCTGTGCACTCAGGTTACATACTTGCCCAGCTCTCTTCATAAGTTCTTTGCACTTCGGCAATAATCGTTGCCCATTGTCATCCAACTCAATAAAATGTTGTGTTTGTAGATGTTTCAGTCCAAACTAAGCTGGCTCCAAGGCAGGGTGGCATGACAGGCAGGAAGCAGCAGCAATGAGCCATCTGGACTTTTATCCCATCAAGGCTACAAGACTACTCGGCTGGGGCAAATTTAAAGGGACATTTGAAGTCATAGGTGATGTCACCTGCCTGTGATCCCAGCATTCTGGGAAGCTGAGGCAGAAGGACTGAGAGTGTGAGTCTTGCCTGAGCGACTTAGTGACTTAGGGAGACCCTGTTTCTGAAAAGGGTTTGATGTGTTGCTCAGTGAGAAGGCTCTAGATTCAAGTGGATTCAATCCCCAGTGCAAAATAAAAATCATTTGAACATTTCTGAGTAGAGGTCTGTGTGAAAATTTGAATCATCTTTTCTTTTCCTGGACAGAAGGAAGCCATAGTGGCCTGGGCCCTTGCAGTCTCCGTCTTGCAGCCTCAGATTCTTCAGTACTCTGGGGAATGTTGTAGATCTTTTTCATTTGCTATGATGGAGCTGTAACATGGTAAGTTTTTGGTTCCTCTTATTAACAGTTGCCTCATTTATTTTTTAAATATAAATTTATTGACTGATAATCATTGTATTCTGAATAAGGAGCGATTTGGACATAATATTCATCTCTCTCAGACTTTAGCTCTTAGACTCAGGCTAGAGCAGGTGAAAGGAAAACCTAGTTCTACAAGAGAAAGCACATACTCCCCAAGATGAAGGAGAGGACTTCGTCTTAGTGATCCCCTCAATATCTTTTTTTCCTCCCTCTCCTTATCCTGACTGTAAAATTGCTTATATTTCTTGAATGCTTTGTTCTTTTAAATCCCTGTGGATTTGTGCCAGCTGGTAACTCTTGATAAACCTCCTCTCCCACCTTTTTCATCTTATTAGCTTGAGAAATAACCTACTAATCCTTCATCGTTTAACTTGAAGTTTGCTTTCTCATTTAAAACCTTAGTTACATGGTGTCCATTTTCATGTCAAATGTAAGGTTAAATGGCCTCCCATTGTTCACATTTTTTAAAACATATCAATGTTTTGTAATGATTTCTTTGCAGTTTATTTCCTTGGCTAGATTTTGTGCCATCATAGTTAAACGTGATATACTGCTTGTTTGAAAAGTGGATTTTAATATATTATATGCTTAACATATATAAAAAAGCTCACTGTTACTAATAAATATGTAAAGGAATGATTATAATATAGTTTATTCAGAAAGTTACAAAAAAGGAAATCATCTGTAAATTAATAATTGACTTATTTAGTAGAAAATAGAAATAGATCTTTTTTGGAGTCAATGCTGTGCTCCAAATAAATCAGTTAAAATCCTTCTATTGAAATTTTACCACTCAGCTTGTATCTGAATTTCAAAACTGACAGAATATCTAGAAAGCAACATCATGGGTATGTGGTTGATTTTTCAAGTATGCATTTTAGAAACAGTTACATAATATTACATGGCCAGTGAATAGCAGAGTAGAGAGTCCTTAACTCTTTGTGTGAGTTTGATATAATTTAGTTTTACTTGATTTATTTATGGGTAAAATCTTTGCTGTGATTAGAGGGTAATAGGAAGTTTTCTATCAAGGTAAGGGATCCTATGCTTGGTGATTAATGTAAGATTATGTGGCTGTCTTGTTTTTTCTTGGATCAAACGTAGGAAAGCTAGGAGAGATAGAATTATTTATAGTGACTTCCATTTGATGTACCGTCACTCTCTTAATTCAGACATTATTTAACTGTAAACCATAGTCCTAAAATTACCACTAAAAACATAAGTCCTACAGAAAATAGCTTTTAATTCTTTGCCTTTTTTTACTTACTGAAGAACAAGAAAATGGCAGTGTAAGTGGTGTTAATTACCACTTTCTCTCAATTTATTGGCCATTGAATATTTTAAATGCTGGAGAAAGAATTGACATAACTGTTTACACCTTGCATCTACTGTACTTCAGATGTAGATGAGGGTGTTAAATGAATTAAGAGAGATGGAATTTCATAAAATATCTTCTTTACTTTTATATGGATAAGCATGTATCTTCAGTCATGCATAAGAGAACGTAGAACCATAGCCATTTCACAATATGAGAAATAAATTTCAGGGCTTTATAGTGTTCCTGATGTATGATTTTAGAAATAAATTAGTTTATTAACAGAAAATATATGAACAGCAATACCAGAATCATTGCCATGGAATCTTCTCTCCTTCTTGTTATTTATTTTCTTTAAATAGAACAACAGTTCTCAGAATGTGGTCTGTGGACTTTTCTGAAGCCCATTCAGAGAGTTCATGAGGTCCATAGTAATATTATGTACATAATAATATTAATACAGTGTTTATTGATTTTATTGTGTTGACATTTGCACTGATACTGCACAAGTAATGTGGAAACTACTGATACTTTATCATAGCATGAATCAAGGCAGCAAAACATGTCTTTTTAATATCCTTGGATGACACAGAATATACACATAAAGCACCTATTGTCTGTCACAATGAGGTGATCATCTTGAGAAGTCTTAGGCAACTGTTTCAGTTGAAAACTGTGACAATCTGTGTTTCTCCTTGGGCACTCTTACTTAAAAAGATAACTGGCAGACAAACTATGCATATTTATACTTGGGTTTTGACAGGTACTTTCAAAAAACAAATGAAGTGAAGCTGTTAATGTTAAAAAAAATTTACGGATTTATTTTTCCAACGATAAGACTTGAGCTTCCAACAAAAATTGAATTCTGCCAAACAAGCATGTACCACCATGAGCCTAGTTCAGCAATATCTGCAGACTTCCTGATATGATTGGAGGTTATTTTTAATGTTGTATAATGAAAATGTGTCAACATTTGGAAGATCTGTAAAACTTAGTGATCAGTACTTGATGGTGAAAGATTACATACCAGCTAAAAGATCTTTTCAAGGGTAGACCAGTGGATTGTAAAGAAGCAGAGTAGAAAAAGTTCATTGATATAGTTTAGATATCACATTGCAATCAACTTTGAGAAATGATCACTTGTAGAACTTTTGTGTAGTTTTGAAGACAAATTTCCACAATTATTTGAAAAGACCCTTAAAATATTCCAGGCTTTCTCAATTACTTACTCACATGATGCTTTATTTTTTAATATACATTAAATAGAACAACATAGCACAACAGATTATATGCAGAAGCAGAGAACAGGACCTAAATGTCTTTAAGCCTGACATAAAGGAGATTTATAAAACATAAAAATTCCATTCTTCTCACTAAACTATTTCGTATATACAGTTATTATTAATATGCTATTTATGTTAATATGTGAAAGGTGTATATTATGACAAATCAAGAAATAAATTATTTTATAAACGTCTCAGTTTAAATTTCTAATAAGGTGAAGAAGAGCGTTGTTTCCAAGACTGTGTTCTAGCTGGTGGGGAGGCTATACTATGTAATGGGCCTTCTGAGAAATGTCTAAACCACATTTTGAAGGACAGTACCTAACACTCTGGGTGCCAGTCTCAAGCTAATGCTGCAACTATGCCTTTGACCACTTTAACACTTTACCACGATGATTCTAGTATCTTCATCTCA